>NW_015150687.1:848077-857896 GCF_000732505.1 Cyprinodon variegatus
ATAATTTATTTTTCTGCTGGATTTTCTTTTTATATTTTTATATCTAGTGGGACATATCTTTTTTTTTCTTCTATTGGGGCCCCTTTGAGTCAGGGCCCTTGGTATCTTCCCACTTCCCCCCTTACGGCACCTCTGGATCCAATAGACAACTTGATCAAAAATAGAAACATAATTCTTGTATGTCTCAATTTCTGCTTAAAAACAGTAATATTACAATATGTGCTAAATTTGGCCAGAAAAAAAGGTGAGATTCAGATGTTTTGATTTGGCCGTTTAAACAGAGATATGCCTCTTAGAGGCAGCAGGCTATCTGTGCTGATTTTTGTAGTAATAATAATAATAGTTGTAGCAGTAGACATTTTGATTGTTAAAACTACATGGAGTAGCACCAATGATTTCATTGTGCTTTTATTTGTGTTCTTTTTTCCTGTTCCATAGTATCGAGGCTGGCTCTACATTCCGCATTTCTCAGACCTTTGTCCCCCTCCATTGTGTAGCTAACGATCATCTGCTGCTGTCTGCCGTAGCCTCTGCCTGTTCTCTGCATCTAGCTGTATTGTGAACCCCCTTCTTCCTCATTTCCTCTTTCCATCTGAAGAAGACATTGGCATTAAAACAGACAAACAAACCGAGCTCCCACTCATACCGTATCCTTCTGTGTAACAGACTAAAGAATAACACCTTTTTTCTGTAGGAGAATAGTTTGTCTTTATTTAAACTGTCATGTTGCTCTTTAGTAAATAACCCATTGTAGAGTTTACTACAGGCTGTCATTGTGATTCTCCCATTCAGTGTGGATAGACTACATTCTGCTGTAAATTTCTGTAAAGTGGATACATTTTGATCCTCCTGGATTCGATTATAGCCAGGCTTGATCGAACTGTTTGATTACCGCCTCCATCCAAAAGGTGCATTGTACTGGGGGTTTTATACTTAAAGCAAGTGGCTATATTTATAAGGCAGTGCAATAATTTGGATATCATTGTATAGTGCTGACATCACAATTTAAGTGAGGTTATCTTTCACCCTTATTGGTCCACTGCACCTGTTAAAACTGCTGTCCAAACAGCTGGTCATAACCCCCCCTCCCGTCCATGTGTCCAAGCCTGTGTTCCTGCTAGCCGAATTGATTTCACAGTAAATTGGCGAGATGCAGCTCTAACTCATTGTGCCATTTTTTTTAAAATAACCCACTATCATGCACTATCCCCCCCACCCTCTCCTTTCAAATCCTCCAGCACCTCCAGAATGCTATCCATTTTACAGGGATGTGTATATCCTGCACTGCTGTAGAAATCCTTTTTAGAATCAAAATGTCTTTTTATTCTTTGGTTGTGGCTTTCTGCCTTATGTTTTGTTTTTGTATTAGAACCTAATGCATGTTTATTTTATACTTTTGTTGTTTTTTTTCCACATTGAGCAGCAGATTCTAATGTAATCTTTTTGTAGAGATGTCCCTGCTGTACTGAAATGTGCTGTAAGCATAAACATCTACTCATTGGATGCTGCTTCTCTTCTGTTAACCATACAGAGAGCATGGTCAGGCTTTGTCTTTGCTCTTATTTGCATGGTATTACAATAGTTTTGTAGGTTCTTTATTATTCTTATTACTATTATCACACAGTGCCACTCATACTAATATTTCCCAATAAAGACTGTAGTTCTCTTCTTAACCTTCAGTGTGCTTTTTGCTGATTTCCATGTGTTCCCTTCTTTCCTTGCCCACTGTGCTGTCACCGAGACAGTCCCCTCACTCTATGTATGTGCTCTCATTTTTCAGTCATCTTTGACAGAGTCTCCTCAACTTGCTGACTTGGCTTTTGTTTTTTTGTTTTTTGGAGCAATGCAAACTTTTACTCATTTAACAAAAAAGGCTGATACTGATCTTTCCATTTTTTATTACATCATTGACTTTAAATCATTTCACAATTGGGGAAAAAAGCAGTCTTCAATGCATCAGCTCAATGGTGTTTATTGGTGCTGAATTACAATAGGAATCAGTCTAATGGGATCACTCAACATAAACAGCACCCTCTACAAGTATTGATTTAGAAAATATCCTAATTGCAGTTAAAATGTTGAGAATATATATATACGTATATATATATATATATATATATATATATATATATATATATATATATATATATATATATATATTATACACTGCCTGGCCAAAAAAAAAGTTGCCACCAAAAAAAAGGTCACTCACTCTAATACTTTGTTGGACCGCCTTTAGCTTTGATTACAGAACGCATTAGCTGTGGCATTGTTTTGATAAGCTTCTGAAATGTCAAAAGATTTATTTCCATCCAGTGTTGCATTAATTTTTCACCAAGATCTTGCATTGATAATGGTAGAATCTGACCGCTGCGCAAAGCCCTCTCTAGCACATCCCAAAGATTCTCAATCGGGTTGAGGTCTGGACTCTGTGGTGGCCAATCCATGTGTGAAAATGATATGTCATGCTCCCTGAACCAGTCTTTCACAATTTGAGCCCGATGAATCCTGGCTTTGTCATCTTGGAATATGCCTGTGCCATCAGGGAAGAAAAAGTCCATTGATGGAATAACCTGGTCATTCAGTATATTCAGGTAGTCAGTTGACCTCATTCTTTGAGCACATGCTGTTGCTGAGCCTAGACCTGACCAACTGCAGCAACCCCAGATCATAACACCGCCCCCACAGGCTTGTTCAGTAGGCACTAGGCATGGTGGGTGCATCACTTCACCTGCCTCTCTTCTTACCCTGATTCGCCCATCACTCTGGAACAGTGTAAATCTGGACTCATCAGACCACATGACCTTCTTCCATTGCTCCACAGTCCAATCTTTATGCTCCCTAGCAAATTGAAGCCTTTTTTTTTCTGGTTAGCCTCACTGATTAGTGGTTTTCTTACGGCTACACAGCTGTTCAGTCCCAATCCCTTGCGTTCCCGTCGCATTGTGCGTGTGGAAATGCTCTTACTTTCAGTATTAAACATAGCCCTGAGTTCTACTGTTGTTTTTCTTCGATTTGATCACACCACACGTTTAAGTGATCGCCGATCATGATCATTCAGGATTTTTTTCCGGCCACATTTCTTCCTTGAAGATGATTGGTCCCCACTATCCTTCAAGTTTTTAATAATGCTTTGGACAGTTCTTAACCCAATTTTAGTAGTTTCTGCAATCTCTTTAGATGTTTTCTCTGCTTGATGCATGCCAATGACCCTTCTCAAACAGACTTAACATCTTTTCCATGACCTCGGGATCTGTCTTTCAACATGGTTGTTTAGGAAATGAGAAGCAAGTCATTGCACCAGTTGCGGTTAAATAACTTGTTGCCAGTTGAAAGATAATCGCCCATGCAGTAGGTATCCAGTAGGAGGCTCGTACCTATTTGCTTAGTTGAATCCAGGTGGCGACTTTCTTTTTGGCCAGGCAGAGTGTATGTGTGTGTATATGTGTAAAAAAAAAAAAATTATTAGTATATATATATATAAATATATATATATATATATATATATATATATATATATATATATTAATTATTATTATTTGAAACCTCATGAAACACTGAATCTCTTCAGACTGTCTTCTGTAGAAAAGGATCCCGGTAGTTTTTATAAACTTGTCATAAAACTCTGCACTTAATCATGATTTGTAAAGCCTTTCAGAAGAGCCCACACTATCACACCTCCTCCATCATGCTTAATAGTCAGAATGAGATCATTTTCTACGTTAGTTAGGAGAGGTCCTTCTAAACAACTCGCAGGCATTAAGACTTTGTCTATACGTTGTTTGAAGAACCTGGTGATCCCATTTCTTTCTCACCGTCCTAAGAGTGCATAACGGTTTAAACACATGGGACTTAAACATTTGTTCTGTGTGAGTGTACATTTTAGATATTGCTCTCACTGTATATTTTGGCAAATTTGGGTCATAAGGTGTTTTCTTGTCACCATTTCCTGAATACCAAAACGTCTTACATAATTGCAATTTAGCCTTAACAATAATAATAATATAATTTCTCACGTTTTAGAATTGATTGTTTTGGCTGTGTGGTTATACAGCATTGATACTTGTATTAACATTCAGCAGCAAATTATTAAAGTAGTGGTAGTTAATGGTGGCTTTAAGAACAGTGGAAAATTCATTTAATTGATTTATGATTAAATTGATTTAATTTTAGGAATTAGTGAGTTGTTTCACAATAGTAAAATATTTTTTTCTTTAACACAGCCCTACACTCTCCTTAATAGCACAATACATTCTCTAGAAAATACCAATAATTAAAATAGCACATCGTTCTAAAATTTGGCAAATATATACTTTTATAATGACTATAGTCATCATAATGTGTTTTATTTAATTTTTAAAATGCAAAATTAAGCTTTAAAACATTTTTTAACCGATAAGTTACCTACTTGTTTCTAAGGAGTTTATTACTGCCTTTAAAAGCCATACATTCCTGTGTAGTTTAACACAATGTGTCCTAATGAAATGAAAGATAAACTTGGGTTTATTGGTGAATTATTGGTCTGTTCTTGAAGTTAAAATATTTAATTTCATAAATGGAGGTGCTGATTATTTTTTAAGAACAGTGCATCCAGGGTATTGGGCGAGGCATAAATCAAATTATGCTTTAATTATGGGTTACCTCCTTTCTTTGTGCAGTCAGAAGAGTTTTTTTCTAACAAAATCCTGTCATTCTACCTAGAACTTTTTAGGTATTATGTCCATAATCTGGGATAAATGCAGGTAATAGATTAAAATGGAATTATTAACAAAAACGGTGATTACCGCTGTAATAAACAATGAACATGCAGGGCAGCTGAAGCACAAAGACTCAAGTTTGATTCAAACTAGAAGTAGTTTGTCATGAGTTAATCAGATTTTATCACTGTTCTTGTCTTAATGAAAGAGAACATTAAAAGGGTTACATTAGGGAGATATTAATACACAAAGACTTAGAAAAACCCATAAAACTTCTTCATGATTACAAGCCATGTATTTTGATATGGTATATGATTGAACGGACATCAGAGAGGGAAAATTTTCTCTCATTTTTCAGCTTCCACTGCATTTGCAGCTTCAAGTCTTTTGATGTATGGATGAATCGTCTTTTCACATTTATGCCCAGCAATGTCTGACCATTTAAGTTCTGTCACAGATTGAATTGGATTTTAGGCTGAACCTAGACTGGACCCTTCTAACAGATCCATGCCCGCTTTGGTCTAAAGCATTTCATCGAACCCCTGGCTGTATGTTTACAGTTGTAGTCCTGCTGGAAAGTTGGCATCCAACCCAGTCGTCTTCCTGTTGACTCCTTTGTTCCCGCAGAAGAAGAGTCCCATAACATGATATCGACCCCCCCAATTGTCACTGAACTAAAAGTGTGTTTTAAAGGTAATGTTCAGCTCTGGTCTAATCTGATAAAGTAAAGTTTCTTAACCCTGGTCCTCAGGGCCAACTGTCCTACATGTTTTTGGCGTTTCCCTGGCTTGAATGAAAAGATGATTAACAGGCCTTTGCAGCACTTGATTGCTGCTTAGGAGGTACTGCAGCCAATTGAATCAGATGTGCTTGAGTACACAGTTAAAAATGGGAGTTTATCTACTTAACACTAAATGGAGTATTTACAAATATACTGAGTGTAAATCTGCTCAAGTATTGGAGTTAATAATTGTAAAATTTTACAGCCATGCAGTGTAACTTCTACTCTATAATGTGTTGATTTCAACCAATCTCTGAAAGAGTCTTCTTGTTTTGTAACACGAGTAAAATTCTGGGAAAAAAAAACAAAAAAAAATATGAAAATCTGTCACCACCTACAGAGTAAATTTTACACTCATTTGGAGTGGGACCAAATGTTTTCTGAAGTAACACAAAAGCCACCTAATAGTAGAGACATCTAAAACATGAAGTGGGGCCTCAGGGGCCAGGGTTAAGAAACCCTGTGAAAAACCACCTGGTTTGTTGGTGTATCACATAAAATCTGTGAAAAATAAATCTGTTTAAAGTCTGGCAGAATGTGGAAAAGTTCAGTAGGTAGCCTTTTCTTATTTTTTCATAACCAAGCAAGATATCTTCATTCCCACATTTTAAAAATTAACATATAGATTAGACAACAGAAAATGAGAAGACAGATCAGTGTCATTGAATGACTTACAATAGCATTTGGATAAGAGGCTTTTTTAAAGTGCTGAATATGTTATCAATGAAAGAGAATTTGTAAAACTGCAAAACTGAAGAGTATTTCAAATGAATATTTATAATTTGTATGGGTTTTAAAAGAAATAAAGAAACTCCCAACCAACTTTCATGGAAAATGCAACAGACCTTATCACAATTTCTACATAAGCTTTTACGAACCAGCAGGTTTCTGAAGATGAAAAGGAGAGAAAATCAATTTAGCTTAGACTAAACCTGATAGGTTTTGAATTATAAATTGCCCAACATTAAGTAACATTTATTTAAACTGCAGGAGCTAAAATAGTGTAAACAGTATTTGATTAGACTGTCATCACAGTCTAATGGCTGGGAGCGTTGAGCTTAATTAGAACACAGAAGAAAATCGACGAACTGGGAGAAATCATCATAGCAAGCACCACTGATTGGTGTTGTATACCAAAAATGTCACTTTCTGCTTCTAACTTGTTTTCAACGTTGCATCCTAAATTGAGCTTTAATCTATGGAGCATTTAGATGCACAATCTAAAAATACAACCCCAAATATAAAGTGTTAGAACTTGGAGCCAAATGCTGTCTGGGCTGCAATATTCACCACTCTATGTAGTTCAGGGTTTCAGATATTATTTATGTGCAGGCATAAGGGGAGCTTGAGATGCAGGCTTGCAAGCTTAGCACATTTCTCTACAAACTCCAGCAACAGAGTTTTAAATAACTCAACAGCTGTAATGCACATGCTCCTCTGCAGTGGCTGTGCTCCGACAGCAACAACTTATCTGTGTCCTCATTTAACCAGCAATGTAAAGTGTGGTGCAGGTTTTCAGTGCAGCATGTGCCTGTGAGTTCACTGATCAGTGAGATCATCAGGTGAGGCGGTTTTTATTATGTCACAAGATGGATGGAAGATATCCAGGGGATGATTAGCTTATAAAGGAGGTGTGAGCTGCAGTGATGGAAGCTGGAGGAGATAAGGCAGCTTTCATGTCAGCCAGCAGTCGCAAGTGGGCGGGGCTAATCCACTGTCACTCACACAGGGAAGCCATGCTGCAGCTACACTGTGGGGGAGGGGCTGTCTGTGCAAGTGCTGTTCTGGGATGGCTGAATTTCTAAGACTGAGTTTCTGGGTGGATGGCTTGTTTTCTGCCAATAAAAGGTTCTGGGTCTGTAAAGTCAAAGGAAAAATGTATCATCAGGGCCTTTAGTCCTCATGGCTCTACATTATTACATATTCAGATATAAAACAATGTCACACATGCACAAATAAAACTGATGTACAGAAAGGAGTAACCAATCTAGACTATCAGTGAGCCATTTCTGCTCTACTTCCTCAGCCAAATGTTTGACTGTGCCTTTTTTGGGTTCACTGGCTTCTCTGTCCTGAGGCTAAATGCAATGAAGTGAAAGCCTGTAAATATGTCAGAAATAATCAAACACAAAGTTGGTATTCTTTTAAGGCCCGTGAATATTTGCTTTTTCTTAGGGTCTTTTTAATATGAATTAACATCCAGCACCTAATTAGCATAGGTTGTCCAAAATAACCTGCATATGTCTGATTAAATTTACCTTAGATGGACTTTAGCTAAAAGACTACCTTTCTTTGTTTGATACTCTGAGAAAATAAGTAATTAAATAACGATTTATCCTGGCTTTGGAGTTCAAACATTTTTTATAATCTCCACAAAGAGATCCTTTAAAATGTCCATCAGCGGACAGACAGTGCTTATACTCTAGGTTCCTAGATCTTCATATCCATTAAGAACAGTGGTCAAAATTACTAAACTGACTAAAAATGGCAAGAAAATGAAAATCAGCAACAACAGAACTACAAAGTCACAGAAAATACTCATAATTTATCATAACACTTTTTTGCAGAGTTAGGTAAATGTTAAAACTAATTAACTGCATGGATTTATAAGAGGAAGTTAAAGGTTAGAGAACAAAAATACAATAAAATTCAAAGAAACATGCTGTGAATACAGATACATACATGAGATACTTTACATCTCAAACATACACACACAGACACACACAAAATCATTAACATTAGACAGAAAATAACAAAAAAAACTTAACTTACAAAATAATTGAAATTTAATTTTGTTACGTTGCTTTAAGTTAGTGCTGCTAATTTTTCCTTTATTCGTGTCGTTTATTAAAATTTCAACAGCCTATATTCATTGTCTAGAGTGCCCTTAAAAAAAAGAGTAAGATTTTAATAAGTTTTACTGCTTAATAGGAGCTAATTATAAAAAAAATGCTTCCAGAGCACTTTTCCTTCGTTCTATTTTGTCTTGATTACTTTTCCTTACCTTAAATGTTTCATCATGCAGTTAACTAATCTAGAAATCAATGACTTCACTTAAACAAGCACAGCTAATTGATATCAGCTCTTAAATGGTCTTAAAACCATGTCCGAACTGCAAATCTGACACTGATTTTGAGTTCATTAATTTCACTCACCATTTCACAAACTCATCTGCATTTGGCATTTAGAGGTTGTTATGTTTCATGCCTATCAAAATCGAATTATTTAAGGAGATTTTCTATAATCCATTTCATGTTTACTGTGAGAAAATACGATTTAGTTATTTTCATTCTCTCAGCGATCGTTAAGTTCCCTAGTTCATCAAAAACCAAACTCTACATAAATGGTCTGCAATTTAAAAAAATCTAAAATATACTATTAAACAATACAACACTCATTTATGTGTAACCCATTGCTCGTAAGGAACTTCAAAGGGAATTAAACTGAACTGAAAAGTGTCTTAATGGGAACAAAACTGAAATTACAGATGGAGGGGTATGAAAAGAGGCACATGTGCACTATTAGTCCTCTGCTGTTAAATTAATTTGGATGCAATTATGAAAAGTATTAGAAAAACAGAGTCAGAAGTAATCCCTTCATCATGGACACATTAGACATACACTGTCATTCTATATTACGGTTTAACAGATGCTTATAGACTAATTAAGCATGAAAACAGTCTAAGTATGCTTGCTGGTGAGGCCTACTATCATGAGCAGACCACCCTCCTTATTCTTGTCCAGAACACTGTTTTTTTTTTTTTTTTTCGTGTTGCTTTTTTACTGTAAGCTCTCTACAGTCCAAATTTCTTGGTGCTGAGAGTAATTTGTATTGATTGACTTTGACTCCATCCATCTAATTACTTTTCTGTCTCTGATATTAACAGCTGTTGGGGGCAAAACATCACTGTTATTGGGTTATTATGAGAATAATTTGTTTAATGTTCCTTCAAATAACTTTCATTATACACAGTAGAGCTAAAATCCATGCAGCTTACTTGCTTTAGACTGCAGCTAAATGTCGTTTGAAATATCCAAGACCATAATAGATGATATTATATTGGTTAACATGGTTCCAGAGGTGGGTGGAGTACGCAAACATTACAATCAAGTTAAAGTAGAACTACCTTAACATCATTTTACACAAGTAGAAGTAGAAAGTAGTCCTCTAAGTTGTTTGATTTAAAACAAATGGTGTTATGTGTAAAAATGATGTAATCAGACGGGCAGTTATTTGCAAAAAAAAAAAAAACATAATTATTAATAACTTAATAACATAATTTGATAATAGCAGATTCAAATAGGAAAAAACGGTTGTCTATATCAAAATGTCAGCATACAG
>NW_015150687.1:861293-890002 GCF_000732505.1 Cyprinodon variegatus
AAAAAAGTACTCCAGAGTGTTGTTCAGCATGGGGGTGAGTAGAAAATGAAGGCTAATCATGTTTTGGGTGTACTATTCCTTTAAGGAAATTAGGCCATGCCTTTATTACAACCCATCTTGATTATTGCAATGCACTTAGTGTTGTTGATTGATCATTGATCATTCTCTGCACAGAGTGTTTAACCTATCATTATTTGAGATTTAAAGTGATCATAGTTACTATTCTTAGCCATGCTGACCCTGAGGAGTGGACCCTATGAGGACCTCCTGATAGTTTCTTGTGAAATATGAAATGTCCTGACTTAACAAAAAAACAAAAATATATATTTTGTCGCAGTGTATGCTCCTGACCTAAAGGGACTCTAGTAACGTATGACATAATTAAACCCTTCACCACACAAAGTAAAACTGAGCAGCAACCTTCAGAAAGATATGACTGAATAAAGACACACTAAAGAATTAAATTATAGAATTAGAAACTTACTTTTCAGCAATTATCAAAATAACATAGAGCATCACATGCCAGAAATACCCCCCAAAAATCAGGCAAGAAACAAGGAAAACTTCAGAAGTACAAAGTTGTAAATGAGTTAATTTAGGACTGAAACTGTTCATATTGATAGCGTTAGGTTTGCAGCAATCTTTAAATGTTTATCAATCTAAGACGGAAGATGAAGATTGGTCCATCACGAAAGCTACGGAATATGAATTTATTGAACAGGTTGTGTGTTTTTACTGTTTTACTCTTCTCTGTTCTGCAACTGCTAAGCTATTCACCAACTCACTGACTGTTTACAGTATATAGTTTGATTTTTTCCTTTTTTTTGTATAAGTATCCCAGTATGTGATACTTATGTTTGTCTTTTAGCTAGCCAAACCTTGTAATAGACTATACCTATGGCAACATCTTCCATTTTTTGTCAACTAAATTTGAGTTAATCTAATCCTGTAAATGCTTTTTTTTTCTTTTTCAGGTTGTTCATGAAATTAGAAATTACCCATATCCTCAGCTGCATCTGTTGGCCCTGCAGAGTTTAAATCCTTCAAGGCACGCCACTGCTGTGCGGGAAAGTTATGAGGTAAAACCTTCAACTTTGAAATGTATAAACAGTGAATATCAATATCTACTTGCTTTGCATTCTTAAGTAGCGGTCTGTTTCTAATCAGCTTTGTCTGTCTTCACTTTAAATAAGAAAAATTCTCACCTTATTGTACTATTTCTGTTTTTTAATAGTATGTTATCATCCTAATTAACATGTCCTGTTTGAACAGGAGCTGTTGCAGCTTGAGGACCGACTGGGAAGTGTCAGCAGGGGAGCAGTCCAGACAACAATAGAAAGATTCACTTTTCCACACAAATACAAGAAGGTATTGCAGATAATCGGACCAACAAAGAGGCACAAGCATTATTATTTTAGATTAGTGTGAAATATGCTTTTATCTCTGTGGGATCTGATCTGCTAACAGAGAAAACCTCTGCAACTAAAGATTGGAGAGGAGGAGGAGGAAACAGACGTGGATGAGAAGTGCACTATCTGTTTGTCCATGCTGGAGGATGGAGAGGATGTCAGGTAGGTGACGCTCTATAACTGCAAAATAATTAGAAAAGTTTTCTTTTGTCCCTCTTGAACTAAACCAGGAGATCAATAAATGTCTAATGATTGCTTTATCTATTAACAAATTGTTCATAAATCTTAAATTGTAATTCTGGGAGCCAAATGGAAACGAGATGCACAAAGTTGGTAGAAGTGTAAAGCCGACAGTTTGCTCAGTTTTCACTGAATTATGCTTTGTTCTATACGGTTGCTAGGCAACTACAGAAGCAGATGTAGCTGACGATGAGAAAGAAATGACCCAATTCCAATCCCTCAATTTATCCATCTCAGTAAAAATCAATGACACTTTATTTTAAATCTTTTTTCATCATGAACAAAATCTTTTTGTTCTGAATGTGCCTTAAAATTAGACGCACGGCCACAAATGAACTACTACAGCTGAAATATTACAGGAAGTCACTGTTTGATGAGAAAATAAAAGTAAAGAAAAATCTTTTCTGCATGGATATGGAAAATTAAAACTTTGTTTTAATGCTAAAGCATTTCCATAACTGATTATTAACAAGTGAAAGCAGCTTTATGAAATATATTTTTATGTTTTTCTGCTCTGAAACATTATAATGTTTGTCAACACATGGCAATTAAATTCCTGGTTCTCTTTATTATTCCATCTCTTTATCCAAAATGTTGGCTTGTTTTCTGTGGCAAAAGTATTTGTGCTTTATTTGCCAACTACTTTTTAAACTTCAGGACAAAAAAATAAAAATAAAAAGGGTTATATTTTACAGACACTGAAATTTGTATATTTTACAAACTTCAGAGTGTGGATCTATTCCTTAAAGAATGATGCACATGGACATGAAACTCAAACCAAGTTGGAAACATAATCTTATGGGGAATAAGAACAGCACCCTGGGGGTAAGAAAGCGGCTTGGTTTTCAGCATAAGGGGTCCCAGCTGTCTGAGAGGTAAGTGGGTGGAGAATGACGACTGAACAGAAGCAACCTCTATGCCCGAATAAACAAATGTTTTTCCCCTGGCTTTAGAGGTTTCAAACTATCACGTAACTATGTTCATTAAGGGAGTCTATATGAATCCACTCTGCTGTCTCTATGTCTTCCAGGCGATTGCCCTGCATGCACCTCTTCCACCAGGGCTGTGTGGACCAATGGCTGGCTACCAGCAGGAAGTGTCCAATCTGTCGGGTTGACATCGAAACACAGCTGAACCCCGACAGCTGATGAGATTTGACTCCTTGTGATTCACTCACTCTTGTGTGATTCCTTTCTCTCTTCCATCCTGGCTTGCCGGTCAGCTCCCACATGACACAGTCCATGTGTGCCCTCCAAACCTCCCTCCCCCCACCTTAGTGGGTGCTTTGCCAAATGTCTCCAGACTTCACGCGGCAATGAAAAAAAAAATACCCTGTCTAATTAACGCTTTATTGAGCCAAGCTAGAACAGCATGAGAGGCTGAAAATGACTCTCTTTATATAGAAGCACATCCTTCTGGGAAGCAAACGACACTGGAACCCAAAACCACACACTTTCCTCATGTACACAGGGTTTACTTGTAGCTTGCTGGTTGTGAGTGGGGTGTTGTTGCAGTTGTGGTGTTGTATTGTAGGTAGCCACGGGCTGTGTAGCATGTCCTCAAAGCCATGACTCTCTGTCTGATCAGTGGAAAACACATAATCACACACTAAACTCTCTGCTTTCTCTCTTTCCTCTGATTCTGACACAGACATATGCTTAACAGATACTAAACTGCTCGGATGCCATGTTTACCCTAAAGATCTTTGTGGTCGTAGTAGAGTAGCAGTAACCAACAAGTGATATTTGGTGGACTATCGCCTTTTTGGGTCGAAGCACTAGCTAGCTAAGTGTTTTGATCATATCATACAGCTTTGACTTTTTGCAATACAGCCGTATTTTTTACCTGGGCGTTGTCATTTTAGTGGGTCTCTTTCACTCCTGTGTGACCAGAACCCTGGTGATTGGGTGGTTTTGTGTTTAAAATGTTACAAATAAGTAGAAAGTGTTTTTTTTTAATTGGTATGTTTTATAAAAATGCATTTGATTGCGTTGTAGCCTGGATCTACACACAGGTTTGGTGCGTGTGCGTGTGTGTTTATGTGCGTGCATGTATGCTCTGACCTGGTGTGTTTAACTAAACCAATATTTTCAGCGGCATGTCAACTTTGCTTTAAGAGTTAGGGGCAATATCTGTATTCAGACCACATAGGTTAGATACAGCAGCCGCCAGAGCTCTTATACAACATGAAACCAAAAAAAATGGGGACGAGGAAAAGAAGTTATCATGCACTAGGCATGGGCCAGTACGAGATTCTTGAGGTACGATAACAATTGATTTGAACTTATTATGGTAATTAGAGAGAACTTTTAAATAATTGTTTTAGCTTAAGACAGAATGAAAACAATTAACTCAACTTACTTCTGAAAAAAGAAAAAAATGATGTTTCGAGCATTAGAAACATAGTTTTAATATTGTTAATATTTACTTATCAGTTTTTTTAAACTTGCATTAGCTATCATTTATAGAAAAGACAAACTCTAGTAGTTTTCAGATGCTAATTGAGCACAAATGCCTTTATATTTTTTCACTCTGTTCAGTAGATTAACTCCAGCATCCATCTTTCCCTAAAACAGTGTAGATGCTTCATTATTTGCATGAATTATGTATGCAACAATCAGGACCAGCATTCTTAATTACAAACAAAAACTCTTTTGCAATGTCAATATTGATAAAAGCACAGGGGAATATGTACTTAAACTCCTGAAAATAACTCATAATTAGTCAAGCTCCTTCATCTTTTAAAGACCAAAAAAATTGCTGTGATTAGGTAAAGTACCAGATTTAGCTGCTTTTTCAATTGTTACAGTTGAAATTGGAGAGTTAAAAAAAGTATGTTGATCTGGGTTTATTTACTTTTTTGTTCTTTTATACTCAGTGTGAGAATGGCATCTGTATATTTGTTCATCTAGGAAATGACGTGGTAGGAAATATGCCAAGCGATTGACCAGGATGTCATGCTCTAATATGTTACCACCAATCATAAAAAGATGTAGGTATTGTATATTTTAGTTCTTGTACCTAAAATCCTAAATAAAGCCTTTTTGTTTTTCAGAATATGAAATTGCCTCAAATGTAAAGTTGATCTAGTCTGTAGCAGACAAACAAAAATGTGAGATTAGGCTTTTCCTCTGCAGGATTTCTGTTACTAACTTAAAAAAAAAAAAAAAAAGTTATTTGGTGGATACTTCTAAAGTAATATTTCAGCCACAGTTTATTAGACGTAACTTTTTTTAAGTAATATATTCCCCTGTGAACGGCACCTCACATGACAGAGCTTTGCATGAATATGTCTGTGTATGATTATTAAAACAATACAATTAAAAAAAAACTAATTGGATTTCAGACTAAACATGAAGCCTCTTGTGTACAATTAGCTATAAAACAAACTAGAAGTTGGAGAAAAAAACCTGCTTAATGAAGCTACCTGCTGTGGCTGTTAATTGGGTTGATTAGTAGCATGCTTCTAATCAACCCAATACTGGCACAGCCAGTATTGGGTTGATTAGAAGCATGCTACTCTAAGCTCCTTAATTGATGTTTTAAAACTGAGTTATATTATCTGAGTGATCAATGTTATTCATTTAGCTTATTCTTTCTATCATGATGATATATATTTTAACTGAAATTGTTTTTTTTTTTTTTTTATTAAGAAAGAAATTTGGTAAAGTCCTGCCAAATAGCTGATCTGCTGTGTGCAGCAACAAATAGGGGAAAGGGGGCATCATAACACCTTTCTGGGCATTTCAGTAAAATAAGTTTAGTCTGTAGGATAAAAAAATTTAGCAGTTCTCAAACTCAAACTTTTCTAAACCTCAGTACTAGAGACTGGCCCATGCCTATGATGCACTGCAGAGATACAGAAGAATGAAGGACCTAATTGTCCTTCTACCTATTTTGTACTTTAACTAGTCAAATAACAAAATAAAGTCTACTAGCAATGCATGTTATGTAGTTGATATTAAAAGTCACCTCGGGCAGCATTACCGTACCTTAATTGAAAGGGTACAAAGATTCCTGTGCATGACTTAGTTAATCTGAGCTCTGACCTTCTTCTCAACACTAACAAAACGAACATCAGACAGCGGCTGCTCCCCTGACTCGTAGCTTGTGTTCATCCTGTGCCCTTCAGTGACGAGGGTGGGATTATCTTGATGTTTACCTTATTGCCTATAAAGAGCAAGCACATATTACAATAGTTCTAGCAACAAGCTGTTTTCCTTGGAATTGCTTTGGATATAGATTAATGCAGTGCTTAAATGGGAGGGGAGCATTTTTTTTACATACTGATCCTGTGTGTTTGTGTGACAGGCCTCCCTTCGTGGTTGCTTTGCTGGTTGCTATGCTGTACTCCTAGAAAACATAGGGCGTGAGGCGACGAAGGCAGCCTCACTCTTGCAGTGCACACAGACGCAAGGTAAAGTAACAACAGGAAAACAACCCCCCTTTTTTTCCCCCCTCTTCCCTGTTCCACAAAGCCATGTGTTAAAAATCACTACTAGGACCTGCACTGTCCTATGCACTGTGATGGCAAAGGATCAGACCTTTCAATTCTCGTCTTGTGCACTGCGAGTGTTGACTCTGCCTCCTCCTTTAGTGGAGACATCTGTGATGAAGTTTTCATAGTTTACACAGGGTGTTGTCAGCTGAAATGCCTTAAGTATTTAACAATCATAATTTATTACTAATTGTAGATATTGTGGGGATGTATTTAATTTTATAGAGTTTTTTTAGAGAATGACTGAGTCATAATTTATTTATTTAGAAATAACACAAGAAAAGCTATGAAAAAAACAATTACCTCATTTTTGCATTGTTTGAAATGGGAATGCTTTGCATGCAGTTGTACTATTTGAACACTAAAAGTATATATATATATAAAAAAAGTACAAGTTTAAAAAAATAGCCCTGCTGTTTGATCTTTACAAGCTGGCTATGCGATGTTTACGGTCCCAGACTGAGCTACTGAGCCTGCTCTCTGTCTGTCTCCCATGTGGTGCTGTGGATCTTAGTTACATTCCATTTGATGCAATCTCTCTGATCCCCCATGCTGTGATGTGGACAACTGCAACAAAGTAAACTGGTCTTTGGTTTGTGATCTTTTTTTTTTGCACTCAATTGTTTGATATACGGAACCCTCTCACTGGCAAAAAAAACAAAAAAAATAATAATAATACTTTTAATGAATTAACTGGCTTTTATTTTATATGCTCTGCTTTTTACAGTGGACAGTCTTAACTTTTTTTTTTTTTTTTTTTGGGAGCATGTTCCTTTTTGTCACTCTTGTATCTGTCTTTGATTTTAGGAGTCTTAGATTTTTTTTCCAAAAACTTTGAAGTCATACGCATAACAAGTGCCTCGCTATCAGTGTTCTGAGATATTTCCAAAATACTGAAACCACTAACAGTCAGTCCATAATGCCACCCTGCCTTATTGGTTGCATAAATAATTGAAGAAGGAATCATGTGAATTCTACGTAAGCGATGGTTTAAATTTCAGTGATGTGGGGTTCTGTGAAGAGATTTTGAGCACTTAATAGGATCTTGAAATATTCATGCTTATTTTCAACACTAAAACTTTAACTAGTTGATATTTTCTGAAGTTTTTTTATGAAGTCTTTATTGATATATAGATCATAATGTAATGGCATTTTTATTATCTAATCTCCTGGGATTTGCAACTGGGAGTTTGGCAGCTTAAGTACATCCTTTTAGTTCTCTTAATTACTTTTTACTTACACAAAATGTGTTTTGATTCAGGCAGACCTTCAAAAAGGTTTTAATTGCTCCACCTTAAACACATTTTGAGGTTAGTGTTTCCAAAAAAAACAAAAATCTGTTTTAACATGTCAACTGAGAAAATTCTGGCATACTTTAAAGACAAATATGCATGATCTTCAAAGATTTAAAATAAGCATTGCTTGGCAAATAAAGAGGAAAAAGTCCATCCTGTAACTTATAGAAATTCATAGAAACCTTATAGAAACTCATAGGAAATTACATTTGCTTATTCTCTACCCAGAATTTTTAATGGCTTGCTAATAAACATATGATCTGCGTATTCATCAGGGCTTCCAGCAAAAAAAGTATGCATAAACTGTTCTGCTGATTTTACACATGCAATATGAAATTCTCCATGTTGGAAGTTCAGCCCTTATCTGGCAGATCACATTTAGACTTTAGCAAAAAACATAACAATCTGCTTAATTTTGCAATAGTTTTGATTCTGCAAAACTTTTTTTTCTGATCTTAATAAGCTAACACATGCATAACATTCTAATACCACTAAAGATTAAGTTAGGCTAAATGCACAAATAGCTATTTTGCAACCAATGGCTCTACAGATATGCTGCTCATTGCTTGCTAACTAAACAATCAAACCATGCGATGAGTGATAGGCAGCGCTTCTCTATTTATCAATTATACTTTTTACAACCAGATATATTTTCGGACACAAATTAATCTTTGTTGTAAGCGAAGACACAGTGTAAAAACTCTCTTTCAGGCAGTTGCATGTGGACATTCGGAATATGTCTTTAGGAAGACTTTATTCGTTGTGGAATTGTAACCTTTTAAACCTTGGAATACCTTGACTCATATGCTCTTCAAAGAACCCCTCTAAAAAAATAAAAATAAAATAGATCTACTCTCATTTAAACTTTATATGAAACTCTTAAAGTCACAAAGCGTCACTTGTAAAATAGCTTGAGGCATGTTTCCACTGATGTGTTTTCAAGCACTCAAGTGTTCATTTCCCATCTACTTAACTTTCCATCCCCCTATGCTTGGTACTCCTCCCACTCCTACTTCTTCTCACTTTTCCATCCGTCCACATTCAGTCTCATTGCTCTTCTCAGTTTAAGAGAAAAGACATGGATTACAAAGCACAAGTTTTTTCTAAAAATGCATGTTTTCTCAGGTGCCAGTACGGTCGCAATGGTTTAATAGTGTATTGTGAAAATATATACAAAGACTATGGGGGAAAAAAGGTAGATTTTTTTTTGCTGCTTGAATCCGAAGAACAAACACGAAGAGAAAACAAGCCAAAATGTGCCAGTGAAAGGGCTGCCGCCAATCTTGTGTGAAAATCTGCTGTTTAGCTGTGACTGCGCAATGTTTCCAGTATAGGATATTTTATCTGAAAACAGAAGTATTTATCATTAATATTAAAGCAATAGCGCATTAACAATGATGAGTGTGTCAATGAAGAAATGAGTGAAAATATTAGAGGTAAATGTTAGATTCACATGTGATGGAATTTTGTACTTTATTTATTATTTACTACTAATAATGACATAATGATTTTAAGGTTTGCATTGCTAAGCCCAAAATCTTTTTTTTTCATATTATTTCTAATTTCATTTCATGGCTTGTATACTATCCTTTTTTATGTGCTCTTTTTGTAATAAACTGTATTAAATTGAAAATATGTGGTTTTGTGTAATGTTATTTCTCTTGGATTTCTTCATGAAGCATTAAAGCTAAAATGAATACCAACATTTTATGGGTTAAAAAAAAAAATATTAAAAGTGGCTTACATTTCAATTAATGGCAAATATTTGGCATAACAATTTTTTTTTAATCTTGTTTTGGCTAAAGAAGAAACTGGTAATTGACCTATAACTTGTTATGACATTCAATTAGGTGATGATGGGAGATCTAACTAATGTTCTCCATTTAGCCCAGTGGCAAAAATTATCCAGCATCTTATTTCTAACTGTGGCTGTCTGATGGCATTTAGAGCTGGATGAATTGTTTAGGGTTAGATATGGACTGATTCACTCAAAGATAAGGTTTCTCCACAGTCTGAAAGAGCTTGGATCAAAGCTAAAAAGAAGATAGATGGCCCCAAAAATATAGTATTTCCTTTCCTGACACCGTTAGTTCATTTCTATATTCAAAGCCTGACAATTGCAAAAGGATCTACAGTAGATTTTTAGATTAAGCTTTATACATTAAAGCCTACAGTATACAGCCTATATACTTTATGTAAAGGAAGACTAACAATAATAACTTTTCCTTTAGGACACTAAAATATTACCACAAAACCTGCGTGTTTCTTCAGTTGAAAAGGCTTTTTCAATTTTCAGTCACATAAAAAAATCTATAGCTGGGGTTTATGAACCCACAAGACACTGGAACACAGTGAAATGAGTTATCAAGGTGATTATAAAACAATTTAATCTTTAAAAAAATTTATATTTACAAAAAAAAGTTCTGTGCACTAGGGATAAAAAATGGCACATTAACAGATTTCTTGATCAATCAACTTATTACCTTAACTTTTTCCCATTTTATAAAACCTGTTAATGGAAATATGCTCAGTTCCTGAGTTAAAGAAAACATACCCGAATTTGAATGGTTTTGGTTATTTGATATACGAGGTACTGTAAGTCCTTCTGCTTTTGGCCCTTCCAGAAATGTTTTGATTGTCAGTATTTTGGGTAGACCACTCTAGCAATCTGTCCGTCCGCTCTCTTGGTGTCCAGCCATTTTCCACAGTGGAAAATTGTGGTGACACCATTGGCTGTGTTGGTGATTTCCACCCTCTCCAGCAACCACCCGGGGCAGAGGCCAGAGTTGTCATGCTCCACTCGTACTCTTTGCAAATCGCCCATGTCCAGCATTTCTACCACAAACCGATCCGTCTGCCCGCGTTCAAAGAGGTTGCGAAACCTCTGCCGCAGTTGCCGGCTGCCTGAATCTCCGTTGGAGCCGTAGATGGTGATAAAAACATTGGCATCTGTTCCTGCTCCCTTTTCATCACCTGTGATGATGATGATTTCGTACTTGACGGGTACCAAGCTACGAGCTTTGCTTGCAAAACTCTCAATGGTCTTTGTGCACTCAAAGGTCAGGTGATCATCTCTCTTTGGAGAGAGTGGGATAAGGGCATTGCAGTGGAAGATGTACCTAAAGAGACAAGAAAGGAAAGGTGTAAAGTTTGCTGTCTACATAGAATCAAACTTATTAAGGTGTTGTTAGAGTGTTAGCAGAATTTGAATGTTTTCTATAAGAGTAGAAGCGGTTTTCGTACTTGTTTCCAAGCTCTTTTTCTGTTACAACAACCTCTTCTACATGCCAGTAAGCCTCCCCTTTCACTTTCTTCCCATCTTTGGGTGTGTGGCCCAGACAGATGGCAGCAATATCGCCAACATTCTTTGACGAAAACTCAAATCTGTCAACATTTCCCCTGAAAAGAAAATGTTTACAATTAAGCTGATTTAAATTTTTATTGTTAACTTTGGGGCCTATTTCCATGTTGTAAGGATACTGCAATATTATTATTGTGAGTGACTTTGGGTAGTGGTTAAATTCTTTTTTCTTGTGAGATTATCCTACTTGTTAAGGGAACACAAAATTAGGCTTTATCAGAAAAAAAAAAACTAGTTGGTGAGGAAAATACCTACCGTAAAAACCTCTTCTTCTTTGAGGAGTTCTCCATTACAAACTCTTTAGATCGGCACTTCTTCCCCTCGAGTACAATCCATGCATTCTCCTTGGTTTCTTCTGCGTCTCCAGTAGTAACGCAAATTTCATACTCTTTCAGAGACAAGGTGCAGAACAAAGCCACAGAAAATTATTTTACGCTTCTTGTATTTTAGTTTCATTATTTAGCTTTTGGATACAGAACCCTTTACACATATTATTCCATGGTTAAGAATCTGTTAACTCTAAAGATTCCACTTTGCAAGATAATTTCTAGTGTATTGATTACTTAGATTATATTTTATGCAATCATCGCTTCAGAGTCCTGCACCTTTTTGATGTTTCTCTGCTTCAACACCTGAACTAAATGGCTGAATTACCTCCTTAGCATGAAGTCAAGTTCTCAAGAGTGCTGCCAGTGACCTGATTATTTGAATTTGGTGTGCTGAAGCAGAGACACATATAAAAGGTGCAGGACAGCGGACCTTGAGGACTGGAATCCAGAAAGCCTGGTGTAAATTGACCAAAAATGGTTTAAGTTTCTTATACTGTTTACCAAACTGCATGGATGAGGGAAAAAAAAGATATGTAGATAGTGGGTTTGACTCATCTCTGCTATGCCAATAAGATAAAGAATATTTCACATCAGGTGCAATTCTGAACAGAAAAATACACTGCTTGGCCAAAAAAAAAGTCGCCACCTAGATTCAACTAAGCAAATAGGTATGAGCCTCCTTTTGGATAATTACTGCATGGGCGATTATCTTTCAGCTGGCAATAAGTTATCTAACCCCAACTGGTGCAATGACTTGCTTCTCATTTCCTAAACAACCATGTCGAAAGACAGATCCCGTGGTCGTGGAAAAGATGTTAAGTCTGTTTGAGAAGGGTCAAATCATTGGCATGCATCAAGCAGAGAAAACATCTAAAGAGATTGCAGAAACTACTAAAATTGGGTTAAGAACTGTCCAACGCATTATTAAAAACTGGAAGGATAGTGGGGACCAATCAGCTTCAAGGAAGAAATGTGGCCGGAAAAAAATCCTGAATGATCGTGATCGGCAATCACTTAAACGTGTGGTGAGATCAAATCGAAGAAAAACAACAGTAGAACTCAGGGCTATGTTTAATACTGAAAGTAAGAGCATTTCCACACGCACAATGCGAAGGGAACTCAAGGGATTGGGACTGAACAGCTGTGTAGCCGCAAGAAAACCACTAATCAGTGAGGCTAACCAGAAAAAAAAAAGGCTTCAATTTGCTAGGGAGCATAAAGATTGGACTGTAGAGCAATGGAAGAAGGTCATGTGGTCTGATGAGTCCAGATTTACCCCGTTTCAGAGTGATGGGCAAATCAGGGTAAGAAGAGGCAGGTGAAGTGATGCACCCACCATGCCTAGTGCCTACTGTACAAGCCTGTGGGGGCGGTGTTATGATCTGGGGTTGCTACAGTTGGTCAGGTCTAGGTTCAGCAACAGTATGTGCTTAAAGAATGAGGTCAACTGACTACCTGAATATACTGAATGACCAGGTTATTCCATCAATGGACTTTTTCTTCCCTGATGGCACAGGCATATTCCAAGATGACAATGCCAGGATTCATCGGGCTCAAATTGTGAAAAACTGGTTCAGGGAGCATGACACATCATTTTCACACATGGATTGGCCACTACAGAGTCCAGACCTCAACCCCATTGAGAATCTATGGGATGTGCTAGAGAGCGCTTTGCACAGCGGTCAGACTCTACCATCATCAATGCAAGATCTTGGTGAAAAATTAATGCAACACTGGATGGAAATAAATCTTTTGACATTGCAGAAGCTTATCGAAACAATGCCATAATCAAAGCTAAAGGTGGTCCAACAAAGTATTGGAGTGAGTGACCTTTTTTTTTGGTGGTGACTTTTTTTTTGGCCAGGCAGTGTATAATCAAATCATTTCAACCATCACTGGATAAATAGTTTCACAGAATGAGCTTACTAGTCTTTTCGTTCAGGTCTAAATAGTCATTGTTGGCACAGGCCAGCTCTCTCATTATCTGCCCATCGTCGTCCTTCTTGGAAAGCCAGCGGTCACATGGAAACCGGAATGTTTTGTCCATAAACTCATCCTTCACATCAATGTGCTCCAAGTGCCAACCTGGTGCAGGACCTGCATAATAAATGAAACAGGAAAAAAGGGAGAGTAATTTGTCTAAAATATAATGCATTCACCCATTTTAAGGGAGATGTTTAAAACAGTATTTTATTTTATTTTTTGATAATTAGCACCACTGCTCTCATTCTGAGAAGGAACTTGGACAAAAACTATGTAAATTGCCATATTAATATAAATCTAAATTGAGCAGTGCTGGGAATTTATGGGAGGATTTTGGATTGCTTTAAGACACTTTACGGCTTAGCAGTTCTATTTACAACATTTCTATGTCCTGTCTTACACAGGCTCCTACTGGTTCACAAACAGACTGAAAGCAGTGGAGAAAAAAATGTAATGATGGTGCCAAATTCTGAACTGTCCCATACATTTCTTCCTTTCATTTATGAAAAGAAATATAAAAGAAAATCAAGTTTATACAACTTTTATGGTTTATAAAGTTTACCTACTCAGGAAATTGTGTCCCAAAAAGTGTTTTTTTGACTGTAGCTTTACTTCTTTGATGGAGGAGTTAGCTTTATTAATTATAAGTTACCTTATAAAAAATGTTATGTAAATAATGTAAGAAAAAATGTGCATTTATTCAAAGCAATGAATGCTCTGAGGTTGGAATACATGGGGAAATGAATGCAATATTTCTCATTTTATTTCATCATGTAATTATTCAGTTTGTGAGCAGAAGAACATTGAACTTTTTTTTATTTTTCTAGCAAAACAAAATGGTTTGTAACTATTCCAACATTACAGTATTAATTTATATTAGATGATTTTTTATTTTTGCTTTAGTTTTTATCAATTCATTACATTAAATGAAAAATAAATGTCATTATTAATGTTAATGGACCCTTTTTAAGTCATAAATTGTGTGGTAAGTCAGGCTTTATTCATTTAGCACTTTTGTAAAATGCAGCTCTAGCTTCACAAGTGGAATATAAGCATTAGAAATAAAAGCAGTTGCTCATACAATTTCCTCTTTTAGCAAAGCAAGACAGATAGGATACCAAAAATAGGTTTATAATATCACAGAAGAAGTAACAGAAATCAAAACAAACTTAGTCAAAATGGTCTTTAAATTCCAGGTGGTTAATTTCAGCTAACTTTATGTCATCTGTCCAATTTTAATTAGTCCAATTTATAGAGTAAGTGTTTATTGGAATAGCCAACCTGTGTTATCGTGCCAAACTCTGACTTTGGAGAGGTCTCCCAGGCTGAGGATTTCAGGGAATCGGAAGGTGTCCACCTGCTTACGCTCAAATTTGTTGGACTTAACGGACTCCTTCAGTGCTAGTGTCCCCGTGTCACCATTCTCTCCAAAAACAATGACCCACACATTGGCATCGGTGCCGGCCCCTGAGCGGTAAGAGCAGAGATACATTAAGAATTAAAAACCAAGAAGGTACATAATACAGAGTGCTCCGTTTTATTCTAGCCTTATTCTTTAAACAAAATAAACTCCTTTCCAAAATCACAAAACTAAATTACCTTTTTGAATCTAGTCAAATGTGGGCAGGATCTCTCTGATTGTAAATTAACTTAGGTTATGTCCACATATTTAAAATAAAAATGAAATGTGAACATTTTTCCTTAGAGAGACCTGCGCAAAATATTTATATAGGCTGTAAAAAATGAACCAATGCTATTTTTTCAGCCATAAGCAGTAGCCATTTTAAAGGGGAATTTTGAGTAACAAACACTTGCAAAAACAAATAAACCAAAAACAAATAAACATGCTATTAAAAAATATTTTAAACAATTTTACACAAAAATAATACCACAAAGTCTCAAAAATGAACTGATACCAGTTTCTGCATGCATGCACCCTCTCACCTATTTACTGTCATTTGCATGCATGTGCCTGTGTCATCTTCATTTTGGCAGTTCTTGTTCCCAGATCTACAACATTTGCTGCAGAGCTGCATCCTTGTTTCTTGTAACAGCTAGAGGCAAAGAGTATTCTTTTGAAGTCTGCTCAGACTTCTCGCTATGCTATCATATTGATCAGGGGTACAAGTGTGAAAATACTGAAGGAAGAAAATACGGCACAGCGGTGTGGACGACTTCTAAAGGGCATTTCTTTCATCACCATGCGGGAGTCAAATGTGAAATATTTCTCTTTTTCATCCTGCAGGAAACCTCTGAACAAGGACACCTCGAGAAAAGAGAAAAATGAACATACACAATCTGAGCTTTCGACTGTAACAAACAGGATAGACTGAGATGTATTTAGTTACTTTTTAGTATTGATCTTAGTTACAATCAGCATTTGTAATGCTGATGAGATGGGGGTTCAAAATCCACCACGGACAGATGTATCCCTTTGAAAGTGGTGTTAAAAACAAATTGACACAGTTGACAGATGAAAGGTTCTTGTTAACTACATAGTCCAGTGGGATCTTCCTGGCAGAGCTAAAGGATGTCTGTGATGAAAGAGGTTGTCTGAGCTGCTCTCCTCAGTTTGAACACCCCAGAACTTAACCTGCTGCTGACCTGAGATGAAAGGGTGGCTGAATGGATGGATGACTCTGTTCCTGATAGGTAGACCTGAAATGGCCCCATACGCTGCCCGACTCTAAATCAAATAACTTCTTTTACCTCTCAGGCGTGCTCAAAATGTTAAAATTAAAAAACATTTCAAGCAAATTCCTCCATGATTTCATTTTTAACTTTTTAATCTTTAATCCTTTCAACTGGTAACTTGATAGTTTTTTGCATGAAGTTATGGTATCTCACCGTCTCTCATAACTGATATTACTTTATGACTCATAATTCTATAGTCTAATACCTATTTAATAAATGTATTATTTTAAAGCCATAATATCAGACAAACTTGAAAATAAGCCTTTCCCTTTTTTTGAGTATTTCTAGTAGGCTTTCCAACATACAACCTAAAAAGTAAATGTTACCATATTGTATTATCTGAAAACACTGCATAACTGCTTATGATTGTAAATATTAATTAAATTGTTTCTTGTCAATAAGGATCTTTCTCACATGAGTTTGTTGAATGTAAGTGTGCATCTCCATAGCAAAGCACCATAGAATGGAGTAAGCACTTTATTTCTCCTATGGATCCCACTAAGCAGGTTAGAATTTGGTAAATGCAAATAAGTAAAGGGTATAAAAATTATTTCCCCTCTGGATTATATAAAAAAAAAACTTTAACGTGAAAACTAAAGCTGCAGGACCATTGAGGTGTCATATGTGTGCCTTGTGAGATTACCATTTTTTAACACCAGAAAAGCCTTCGGCAAGCAGCAAATTCAGCCCCATAATTTGACTTACAGCTATAGCTGAAACTTTAACTTACACCTATAGTAGAGCTAAATATATTCTGGATATCAACCAAATTTTAATGAACTGTTCCTTGACATGTAGCGCACCTACGGTAAAAAACTTTTTAGAATCTTTTGGCACAGCATGTTCCTGCAGCCTTTGGTGTCAGTTCTGCTCTCTCTTTCATTCACTCTGCTCTTTTCTTTGATCAGCAGATACTGTAGAGACTTGGAGGGAGGCATGGCTCCCTTTAACTGTGTTTTTGTATTATTTGTCTTCATTATAATACCGATGCTGAATTTATAAAAAAGTCACTGCTGCCACTGTCTGGTTTAGGGGGGACTGCTTGTTCTATAAAAAAAATGTTAGGGAAGCCTTTAAAAATGTCTAACTTTCCAAAATGTAAAGGATTATCTGTGGACTGAGGTGCCCCTTTGGTAAAAAAATCTTTAAAACGTGTTTATAACTTTTCAAGTTACCCTGTACACAGTCAGAGAGACACACACACACACACACACAAATTCTCCTGAAAACATAATCTTCTTGTTGGAGGTAAAAGTGTTTTATAAAGATTTTTACTTTTTGTTTGTCCATAAAATAATCTGGTAATTATATTGTTGTTTTAAAACCATAATTGTTGTTTTAAGATCCTCCTGCCCACATATAAAGCCTTAAATGGCCAAGCTCCATCTTATATCAGTGATATGATTGTTCCTTATGTTCCAAACAGAGCACTTTGCTTGTCTACTTTTAAGGGCAGACTTAAAAATGTCTTTTTTGATAAAGCTTATAGTTACAGGGGCTCCGGTTATCCTCAGCTATCTCTCTACTTATGCTGCTATATGCCTAAACTGTTGGAGGACATAGGGACCCCTTTTTATCATTCTGTTTCATTCTATCTCTTTTCTCGCATTCTGAATAATCTGTTTGTTCAATCGCTAACATTATGCTCTCTCTGCTTTTTCTCATAGTAACTTAATCTGGTCTGTTCCTGTTTGGCTGTGGCCCCATCCTGAAGAGAAATATCAGATGTGCTGCTGCCATCAACACCTTTGTTTATCTGTTAGAGCTTGGTCTGTTTTTCAACGTATTCCTGTTTCTCTGACTGTGACTAACTGTATGTCCTCTCTTTGATCCTTTGACATGGGAGCTGGTGCAGAGCTTGTCTGCCTGGCTGTGTGTTTCCTGGACGGGGCCGCCTGTGGAGCTGGGTAACAGTAGCTCTGCTTCTTTCTGTATGTCTGCTTCTGTCCCTTGAACCCCATAAGGCCTTGGCAGATGGCCACTCACAATGAGCCTAGTTTTGTTCTGCTGGAGGTTTCTTCCAGTTAAAAGGGAGTTATCCTCTCCACTGTTGCTACAAGCATGCTTGGTGTGAGGGATTGCCTTCAAGTCAATGAGTCGATTAAATCAACTGGTTTTCCTTAGATTGAAAACTTTGAACCAATCTGACTCTAAGATCTGGTTGTATCATCTCTGTAAAGCATTATCAACTGGTGCTATATAAATTGAACTGAATTGTTGAATTAATAAGCAATCTCTCTGAATGCTCAGCATGGATGTGTACCCAGCATAATTAACTATAGAAGCAGCTTTTTTTCTCAGTCTCTGGCCCAGATCAACAACAGTTTGCATAATAACATTTTAATTAAGTTGTAAAAGCTCAGAGTGGCTTTTTAGGGTAAAGTAACAAATTATGAGACAACTTCTGTAGGTGAGTTATAAGATCAACAACAAGCTCAAAGTAATGTTTGACTGTTATATGCTGGGGTTAAAAGTAAAATAGTCCCTAAAAAACAATAGATTTTGTGGAGGAAACAAGACCATCAGCTGCTTTCATTCAAGTTTACACAACAGAATTCACTATTTCAAAGTATTTTGGTAACACAGTTGTTAGGAAATATAGAGATATATAGATATATAACTATAAAAGAGAAGAAAGAGCTGTCAGATCAATCAATCAAACATCGATCAATTATCAGAGTTGGCTTAGCACAGAATACTTCCTAATTATTTTTGCAAGGTAACCCCGCTACTTTTCTCAAACAAAACTTTCCACACTTCTCCATTTTTACTGAATAAATCCCCACATAAATGTAATATACGTCTGAACTGACATTTGAGAAGAAGATTTTGCAATCACAGTTACTCTATATTATCATTATCACTCTGGCAAATTTAGACTAGGTTCTGGGCTGCTTAATGCTTGCTTTATGTTTTTTTACGCTATGCTTATCTCTTGGCTCCGCGCATTTAAATGAATAGTCTTTGTAAGTGTGATAATATATATGGACTCTGAATATTTATTAACCAGCTTTTAATAAGAAGCTAATAATATAGCGGTATTAAAATTCAACCTATATTCTGAGTTTCCTTTAAGAGTATTCACAGAAACTTGAGAGCAAAAAGCATTTCTCCTTCAGATTTATTTATTTTTTGTCTGTTTCAAAGCTCTCTGGAGGAATTTCAAACGTACCTGCGACATCACTTGTCTTGACCTGGATGATGTAAGTGGTCAGCTCCACCATCACCTCCTCTTCCACCACAGCAGGCATCTCGCAGATCATTGTCCTCTTAGGTCCACGAGTTTTGGACAGCCATTCCTCATAGGTAAACACAGACACCTCCTCTGTGCTCAGGTTACGCATGATCACCTGTATTCAAAACAGGTATTAAAATAATGCCAACATGAAGCAGCAAAGCTGTCAATCACACTAAAGGAAATCATAGGAGATGACATTGGATTTTGTTTTGTAAGATCCTGGCAATATAGAAATAAATATTAATACACTGTTGTTTATTAACATAACTCATGTTAATCAACCAGAAGTGAAATATAAAAAAAATTAAGTGTATTTGTTGCATATGCACCAGTTTATTATGAGGGTTGAGCCTTTACTAGATTAGGGCATGCATAGATAAATTAAATTTATCAAAGCAGTGTCTTCTATGTTTTATCTTAAGCCTCTCTCCTATTGGCTCAGCTTTTTGCATTATTATTCTGCATGCTCACCAGGTCAGCCGTCGAGATAAATTCAATACACAGACTGACTTTTTTGCAAAGGCAAGATATCTGCTTGTGATGCTGAACACACAAAGCCCTGCGTAAGGGTAACTCAAGGAGATTCTCACAGTAGCAGAGTCCCTGGTGAAAATGGAGACAGGATGGGATTTCTCACCAACTTCTCTGTTGCCCTGCAAGCACCATGCCTTTAGCAGACACAGCGTTAGCATGCCAGAGATGTTCCACCCTATTAAAGCTTTAAAGCTGAAATTTCAACAAGGTTCAGCATAAACCAGTAGATAAACCTGAATGTTTTTGTAACACATTCGGATTCACCTCATTTGAATTTATTCTTTATAGAAAACTGTATTCAATTAGTTCTCTATTGGCTTGAGTTATACTATTTTTTAACTAGTCTCATTTATATTCAGTGGAGCGCGTCTGACAGGAATTTTCAAGTCTTGCCTCATTGATCAGTTGTATTTGACCAAGAATGAACAATATACCCTATAAGGATACTTTGATCTAGAACATATCTTTATGTGTTTAAAGGTTGATATGATGCAAGTCATAAATCTTTAGTCACCTTTTACATGGTTTCTCAGGATTTCCCTGGAGATCCTAAAAAAACATCCCCATAGGGTAATGCTACCAACACCATATTCTAACATGGGAATGTGTGTTTGGCTGAGGCCCTGGCAAGCTTCTTACACATTTTTTGTGTCTTGGCGTATAGCCAATTTTTTTAAGTTTCTGGAAGCATTTAAATGTGCTGAATTGTATTTAGGGTTGTCTCATTAAAGTCTATGGCAGACAAGGAGAGTCACTGAAAAAGAAAACCTGCCATTTTAAATTCTAATATTTAAATCATATGATTTCAAAAGTTTATGTTACATTTTAAATTGAATTATTAAAGAGGAATTGTAAATTGTATCCATTATCCATCATTAAATACTGCAATTTGGATTTTAAAATCCTATTTCTAAATGGATATTCAAAAAACAAAAATTAACAATCAAATTTTAAAACCATTTTCCTAATCACACATTTTAAAAGGTTTTTCCTTTTCTGTTTTCTTTTTCACTTTACATTTTCAAATCCCTTTTGCAGTTGCATTACCTTTATACTTTCCCCTCTCCATTCACATTTTGTGTGACCCTTCTGGTCCCTGAGCACACTGGTAAACCAGTTTAACCAATCACAGTTTCTCCTCAGCTGTAACCAGCTCCCTCATTGGTCTTTTTGTTGACCAAGTGTTGCAGTACAACCAATGGGAGATCTTAACTGATTTCCAGTGTGTTCAGGGCTCAAAGGGGTAATGGAAAAGGTAAATCGAGAGGGTAAAGTAAAAAGAACATGCAATTAGAAGTAGGACTTGAAAAGGCAGGTAAAAAAAAAACAAATTGGAATAAGGAATAACCTTTTTACATGTGTGATTAGAAAAAGGTTTTTATAAAAAGATTTATGAATTTAGTTTTCTAACTTTCAAAGTAGAAAAGGCAATTCAAAAATAAATTTTCAAATTCCAGTATTTAATAATTGATTAATTACAATTTACAGTTCCTCTTTAATAATTGATTTTGAAATGCGGAATAATAAAATGCTTTTCAATTTTGATTTCAAATTGCCTGATTAAAATGTTACATTCGAAACAAATTCTGGTTTTCTTTTTCAGTAACTCTCTTTGTCCTCAATAAAAGGGAATTGAATAACCTTTTAGCACACATTTGTTATCAGTAAAAATATATAATAAAAGAGAATGAATGCTTTTCTTTTCTTTTCCATTCCTATGGGCTATTTTGTCTTAATCTGTCACATAAAAACCCAGTAAAATACAATGAGGCTTTGAATGTAATTGACAAATCTAAAAAGATTTGTCAAAGATGCAAGGGTTGATACTGTGAGCTCACCTTGTCAAGAAACCAGTCTGGTCGACTGCCTGAGCCATCAATACGAAGCCTCATTTTCCTGAGTGGAGCGATGTCATCAATCTCCACGTTGAAAGTGTCTTCCTGACCGCGCTCAAATCTGTCCTCCACAAGATACAGCTTATTGTTCTTAATCCTTAGTGACATTTATTTCAAAAGCAGAGAGTTGAAGGAGGAATTTGAAAAGCATATAAACATGTTTAGGCCACCTGTCCTCATTCTTCTGGAGCAAAATCTCTTCTGTGCTGCCGTTGGCACCAAACACAGACATGAAGATCTTGGTGTCTGTTCCAGCATTCTGCACATCTCCAGTAACAACTGTAATCTCATATATAAGCTGAAAACCAGAAGATATTTCTTATATCAGAAAACAAAACAAGCCCCAATTAGATGATTTTTTTCCCCCCATTGATCGGCACTAATCAGTGATTCTATGGTCAGAAAGTCCAAAATTAGCCTGTTGAACACACAATAGGTTAGCTCTACCAAGGTTCACTTGGTCGCACAATGATGTTAATCAAACCTGTATTCTTTGAAACATGTTGAGACTTATCTCTTCTTTCAAAGTGGGATAAATGAAAACTTTCAGCAGTTAAAATGAAATGTATTACTGCAAGGTTACCTGTTTCATTTGTTTTGAAATGTTTGCCGCCTTTTGGAAAGCTTTGGGTTAAGACGCATTTTCCAGGCAGTGCAAACATAAACCACTGCTGTAGTAAACTCCCCATGCTAATTGTATTAATCAGAAATTATTATTATAATCTCAGAGTAAAACCGTGTTTGACACCTACTGCTTTTTTTTAGTTAAATCTGCTCAAATTATAACAGTTGATCACTCATGCCAAGGGAATAATTAATTATTATAAATGTTGTTCTAAGATATATCAAAAAACAGATCCAAGCACTGTTGAAAGATGTTATGAAGAGGTGGTCTGAGGCCTTTTATTGTTTCCTTATTGTAGGAATAGTGTATGAAAAGTTGTTTGCTGTTGCTGTTTTTTTTTTTTTTTTTTACAGAAATACAGTTAAAGGGGAAAAGAAAATTTGAAAAAACTAGTCCTTTTTTCATCATTAACAAATGTATTTCACACATTTTACTAACAAGATGACATAAACCTTATTCTATTAATTCATGTTTTGTGTGTGGTAACAAAATTATTAATTTGATCAAGAATTATTAAAAAATAAGAACTGCAAATATTTATAGACATAACTGTGACAGGATTGAGTACTTTTCAAACAAGATATAGTGAATTTTGTCTTTAAAATGATATGATGGTCAAAAGTGATGGTAATACCAAGGTTCTGTTCTGTGATTATGGCACGCCATGATTAGCTTATCACTCCCAATGACTTTATGAATCATACATTTGTCAATTAACCGCGAAGCATCAACCCAGAAGATTAAACAACATAATAAAAAAATCATGCCAAATTACTTTTATAGGTGCCATATATCGAGAAAATTGACATTATTCTAACAGATAAAAATCATCAAGGTTATAAGAAATTGTGAAGTACCACCAAATTATTGTTCAACCAAATGGTAGAAAAATCCTGCAACGATCCCTCTAAAGCAGAGGTCTCAAACCCAAATCTGCAAGCAACATGCAACTTTTAGAAGTGTCTCTGTTCCAACACACCTGACACCAATATGAGCTCATTAGCAGAGCTTGACTGATGCTAGGTGGTAGTTTAACCATTTGATCCAGGTGTGTTGGGCAAGGAACACACCTAAAAGAAGCAGGACACCAACTCTCGAGGATTTGAGTTTCAGAACCCTGCTTTAAAGCTTGAAAAAACTCAGCGTATTACATTACATCACTACTACTACTGTAGAGAAGCAAATTTATAAAACACTCATATTTTACAAAAGGCCACATTAAAAACAGGATTTTAAAATTCTAAAGTTGTAGTGCGACTGAAATATCACATGGTAAGATTATATACACCTTTATTTATTTATTTTTTTTTGCTTGTGGAGCCATTTTTATCTGGTTTTAAAGTGAAGCACAAGAAATACTATTGATTGAATTTTACTTTCATTTACAAACCTTTTGAGAGATAGCAATGGCTTCTGCATCCAGCACATTGAATACTCTAGAAGTCAAGCCATCTCCTCGATCTTTGGCCAGCCAGCACTTGCATGCAAAGATATATTTGACCCCTTTGGTTGGCACAGCAGCAGCCAGCTCATCAACGAGCCAGCAGCTCTCCGGAGTGGCCCCATCATGGCCAAGCTACAGGGAGGGGAAAGAACAATCACTTCAAACAACAAGGCTATACTTTTCCTGCACTTTGGTGAATGTGTGGGTGTTTGAGAAGGCATTGAAGTGCCCATTCCTCACTGAAACCTTAAAAGCTTCACCCGTTCACTCACCTCCACCCTTTTAATCTCCCCCACATCTGAACCATGGACTTCGAAGTTCTCTAAAGAGCCAGCCCGGAAGCCCTTTCTCCCATCAGGCAGGTCAAGCCACAGCCTCTCGGTCTGGGTGTGATTGACTCCAATTATGATCACATAAGCCCTGCTGGTGGTGCTGGCGTCACGCTCCAGCCCAGTGCAGATGGTGATGTGGTATGGTATGACTGCCAGGGGAAAGGAAATTAATTTAGGGAAGTGATTGTTCCCATCCCTATAAAGGCAGGATGCAGGTGTGAACATTTCTTACTTGGTAACACCATTTCTTCCTCTCTCTTTTTCTTGCTCTTTTTGTTCATATTACTGTCAACACTCTTCACAGCCAAGGTAGGAGTCTTTTTACTCTTCAAGCTCTCTCTGACACCTTCATAACCCTGAAACGTTACGGTAAATTATGTCATGCAGCCTCACCGGTGCTTTGCTAGTAGAAGGGTAATGTAACTGTGATTAAATAAAAAAAATGATAATGTCAGCTGGAGATTGGTAGTAGAGAGCAATAGAGACAGTGACAGGAGATTCCTGACTGCAGGAAATCTGGTTAGATTACTGCATCGCAGCAGTGTAACCATGACTTTCTGCACTGCAATGATGATAGTTTATAAATCTCTTTCATTATCTTTAGCTAAACCCTGCTTTATTACATTGCATAGCTTTTGAAAGACAAGGACAAACTAAAGCATATAGGTGTCCTTTGTATACTTTCATCCATCCACCCAGCTAACTAGCTTATATTTTGTGCCAAATGAAAAGGTTATGGTGATTAAGTTTAATTGTCATGCATGTTACCTTCACATAGAAGACTCTTTCTATGAGCCTATCCTCCCTCTTTTTGGAGAGCCAACGCTCACATAAGAACAAGTAGACCTCCTCTGTATCAATGTCCAACACCTCCACTTGGTCCAAGTACCAATCAGGACTCATCATGCTGTTATCATGGCGGATTTTTATCTTAAAAACCTGGCCGAGGTCCACTGCTTCTATTGTGAACTTATCCACCTGGAAGTAAAGGTGATGATAAATTAGATAAGCATACACTATAAATGTATTACCCTGCAAAAGCATTCATATTAATGGAAAATTTGTGTTTTATGTTAAAGACTAATGCATCATAACATATGGTGTTTAGGGGAAAATTCATTATATTTACAAACTCTTTTTGAAGTTTTAAAAGAAAAATATATGACAGTTGTTATGTTGATGTCTTTACTCCCTGCTTATTCTAAATCTCTGAAATAACAATTTGAGTGTGTAAATGCAGCTGCTCTGCACTGCCTCAAAGCTACGTTAGACAGAATTAGAGAACATCAGAGGGCAAGCAGATCATCAAGACCTGGAAATACACCAGACAGTTTAGGGATACATTTGGGGGTAGTTTTAATGCTAGGTTATGTGATGAAATAATAACCTAAGCTTTGAACAAATCACACAGCAGTAAAATCCATCATTTAAAAATAGACTAAGTACGCTGCTCAAAAAAATAAAGGGAACACTCAAATAACGAATCCTAGATCTGATTGAATAAAATATTGTCATTGAATACTTTGTTCTGTACGAAGTTGAATGTGGTGACAACAAATTCAAACAAAAATAATCAATCAATTCCTCTGTTCTAACTAATGATGGGGAGCATTGCTGGCTTTGGAGTCACATGCAAAAGTTAAACTCCAACCATATGAGGTCTAGTATTGTCCTTCATTAGGAGGAACCAAGGGCCAGCTGCAGCATCATATGGTCTCACAAGGGGTCTCAGGATCTCATCTCAGTATCTAATAGCTGTCATGCTACCATTGGTGAGCACATAGAGCGCTATGCGCCCCTCCAAGAAATGCCTATCCAGCACCATTACTGACCCACTGTCAAACCAGTCATGATGAAGGATGTAGCAGATCACTCTCCACGGTCTCTCCAGATCCTGGTGTTCTCTGACAAATGCCAAGCATCCTGCACGGTATTGGGATGTGAGCAAAACCCCATCTTTGGACGTCGGGCCCTCATACCATCCTCATGGAGTCAATTTCTAACCATTTGTGCACACACAAGCACATTTGGGGCCTGCTGGAGGTCATTTTGCAGGGCTCTGGCAGTGCTCTACCTGTTCCTCATTGCAAAAATGTGGAGGTAGAGGTCCTGCTGCTAGGTTGTTGCCCTTCTACGGCCCACTCCACATAACCTTGTGTACCTGGACACTACGCTGACAGACACAGCAAATCTTCTTGCCAAAGCTCTCACTGATGTGCCATCTTGGATGAGCTGCACTACCTGAGCCACTAGTGTGGGTTGTAAAGTCTGTTTCAGGCTACCACAAGTGTGAGAGCACCGCCAACATTTAAAAGTGATAAAAACATCAGCCAGAGAGCATAGGTACTGTGAAATGGTCTGTAGTCCCCACCTGAAGGACCACTTCTTTTTTGAGTGTGTCTTGTAATTTCCACCTATTGTCTATTCCATTTCCACAGCATGTAAAATTATTTGAAAAAAATCAGTGTTGCTTCCTAAGTGGACAGTTTGATTTCACAGGAGTTTTATTCGATTTAAGTTATATTGTGTTGATTACATGTTCCGTTTATATTTTTGAGCATCTCATAAGACACCTCCAAACCAACCTAGACATGGTTGTCCACCTAAACTGAGGGGGCAAGTGCAACATAACTTAGAAAAAGAGTCAATGGTCCAATACTAATAGTATCAGTAGGTGCAGCAGAAACTTGCTGCTCAGATGGGAAAATCTGTTGTGTTGTGAGGTAAACTCCAAAAGTATTCCTTTATGGAAGTTTGTCAAGAAAAAAGTCTTTGATGAAACAAACCACATTAAATTCTGCTTGAAGATTCTTATAAGCTATGACTCTTTTCAGTTGTCAACAAAATCAAACCTTTGACCTGTAAGTCTCTGTGAATGAGGCAAAACTATTACCTGCCTTTACGCTGGATGCACTGTCAAACAATTTAGGACTCTATTATGCTGTACGGATGCTACTATTCAGCAGGACAAGGAAGTTGATCAAAGTTGAAAGGAAGATGGACTGTAATAAGTTCACACCATACTGGAAAATATCAGGTTCTAGGCTACAAAAACCTTTGGCTACATTCACACTGCAGCCTGGAGTGATCCAAATCCGATTTTTTTTTTCACAGTGTGTGACCTGTATTTGATTTTTTCATGACAGTCTAAAAAACACAGATCTGATTTCTTTCAAAAGCGACCCAGGCCATATTTTTATGTGTTCCTAAATCCAATACATATCTGATCTTTTCAAATGTGACCTGTGTTTGAACGGCCTAACCTGAAAGTCATTAATACTCATCAAAGCTCCCTGTAAAGGTAAGGTAAAATTAAGGTATCCTGATACATCATATCTGACTAAGTTTTGTTACTTTACAAAGGAGAGTGGCCATAAAAATCAGTCTGTAAAGGCGAAAATGGCATACCAAAAAACTGTAAATTTTAGCAGAAGGTATCCATACACATTATTGGTGCAGGAAGGCAGGATATAAATGCTTACTGCACAAAAATAATTCATATTTACAATAATGCTCTGCTTTGTGTCCTATCACATAAACACAAAGTAAAATGTATTTAAAGTTTTGGTTATTTAAGGAAAAAATTAGGACAATTAAATGGGTACTAATACTGTTTAAAATTACTGTTCAGCTTAACTGAAATACTGCATGTCAGAAAATGCTTTCTTACAGATCCACGTTCGAACTTGTTGCTGTTTGTTTCGGACTTGCTCAGCTTTCTCTCTCCAGTGTCCCCAAGGTCTCCATAAATTGTCAGGAAGACATTGGCATCGGTTCCAGCACCGTTTACATCACCCGTCATCACTGAGACATTGTATGTGTGAGCTGTGGTAGGAATTACAATAACAAACAATCACAAATGACTTTCTATCTTGGCATTAATAATTAACAAAATACACAGCAATTTTCTTCTTACACATTTGTCATAAAAGCAAATTATAAATGGGGATAAACAAAGACAAAAGGACAAAGATAGCATACTCTCTAAGGCATCTTCCACTTCCACCTCAGTTACTTTCAGGCTGCCATCTCTAGCAAGTTTCTCAGTAATGATGTCAGAAGGCTGTAGCTCTCGGATTGTTTCTCCATCGTCTTCTGACTTGGCGAGCCAGCACTCACATGGGAAGATGATAGTCTCTGACCCCTAAAGCCAAAAGTAATTTTTAGTTCTGAGAATGTGTCTTTGTTTTTTAGAGATAACTTTGCTTTAGTCTGGGTTTTTATTTGATAAATGAGATCATATTGCAGTAAATCCACACTGTTGAAGTTTAGTCAGCTTTCTACATGAAGAACATCACCACCTGCTGACCAGACAAAGCAGTGGCTTTGCACAAGGAAATTGTGATAAATGTAACTCTAATATTACTCTAAACAGAACTGATATTTGGGCACATGTTTGTGTTTATTAGGATAACAAACATAGATATGAAGACATGAATAACCAGTGTTTATCTCAGTTGGGGTGTTCTTGTTCAATCCAGATCTATGAATTAGAAGTTTTACAGACTCTTGCTCCAGTGCTGTGCATTTGTTCAATAATTAATGACAGTTTCTTTACTTCTTTGGTACTGCTTTATCAGCAAATTATTTTCCAATAAAACAAAACAAGACAAACAGCACTCGGATTGTCAGCTAAACCATCCTAAATGTTTCTGTGGACAAAGGGAACTTCTTGAAGGAATGTTTTTTTTATCTTTGAAGAAGATTTTTTTTCCTGGTCGTTCTTGTAAATAAAGGGTTATGATGAATGCTTGCCAAAACATCCACATTTATGAATATTTTCTCAGTTAAGATGTTTACTGTCACCATTCATTTTTGGTTATTCAGCAAAG
>NW_015150687.1:890014-935238 GCF_000732505.1 Cyprinodon variegatus
TGCTTTAACAACTGTTTTTGAAGGCGTATATTTAAACCTAGTAAATGCACTGTTTCGTTTTTCCTGTTTGGTTTTCAAGCTAAGTGCTGCGCGTGCGTGGCGTTCCCAAAAAGCCTTGCCCTCATACTTCCGTTAATTTACAGAGTTTACTGTATTTGTGTAATTTTACAATACTTTTTAGTCATCAATTACTACTGATGACCTCATAAGTAGGTGTTCTTTACAAATAACTGCACACACTGGCTGAACAAGTCAATTTTCGTAAATTATGAAAGAGGTAGGGGAACCATCTTGATACACCGGGTTATCTTTGTAAACAGACACATCCGGTCTTTGTTAAAGTTTATTTTAACACAATAAAACGGTTAAACTGCGAAGCACGTGCCTCACAATGTTTCTAAAAAAGATACATCGTCATATTTAACCGAAAATTGCGTTCATTATAGGATGCTATTTTATAGAAATCCTTCTTATGTATTGTACCAATAAGAATCCACGTTGTGCTGACATTATGTAAATGAAGACGCGTTTCCTTTACTTTAAGATGAATTAAAGCAAGTTTCGCCAAAACACCCACACAAAAAAGCATTTTTTGGACATTATTAAAGTTTAATAGTGTGTACCGACATGTTCTATTGAAGACGTAGTAATAATTGTATGCAACCACAAGTGAGTTTGGTCTTAGCACATAATATATAGTTTCTGGTGACGTCAGGCTGGTGTTGTCAGTAAGGTACATCCTTACCTGTTACTCCATCTTTGGAGTTTCAGAACATGATGAATGGAGGTTCATGAGATATGATTAGTATCTCCCTCTTGTAGGGAACTGCAACACCCTACTTGAGCCATTCTGATTTTAAGATTGTACAATGTAAGTTAATTGATATATCGTTGAATGTTTTTCTAATAGAGAGAAAACATCTAGATGAGGAGATCAAAGACGCCAAGTCTACCAGTGACGTACTATTAAACGACCTGAAAGCTTGTAAGTCACTGAATTAATTTTAGAGAATATAACGTACCAGCATTCAATTAAATATCTATCTTTGTAAAAATTGATCTAAGAAAAATGTTAATTTTTAGAACACATATAACACATGGATTGCTCTTGTTTTTCAGTGCTCACTGAAGTTAATGAACTGGAAGGAATACATGAATACAAACAAGGTGCAGTGGGGTTAAACATATTATATTTAGATATATATACCTATAGATAGATAGATAGATAGATAGATAGATAGATAGATAGATAGATAGATAGATAGATAGATAGATAGATAGATAGATGGACAATTAAAAGTGTTTCACATGAATTAGAAAATAAAATAGAAGAAAGACACTGCTGTACCTTTCCCTTCCTAAGCAGGCGTCTAATCTCCACTCTGTCCAGGTGCCAGCCTGGGTTAACCCCCCGGTTGTCATGGCCAATGCGGATCTTCTCAATTACATCCCCCACATCTTCTAACTGCAAAGAAAACCAAATAAATTGCTATTTAAAAGGAAAATTTACTGGGGAATAATGCTGTTTCAGTATACCAGGAGGTTAAACACATTTGTGTTTATTTATAACTTTTTAAAACTTACTTCAACAATAAACATGTCTTCAGCTCCTCTTTCAAAGTACATTCTCCTCTCCCTCTTGTTGACACACAGAGACTTCTGCTGAGTGCACACTCCATCTTTTCCATACAGAACAATAAACACGTCTGCGTTTGTTCCAGCTCCAAACATATCGCTTGTGAAGGTCTTTATCTCATAAGGGACAACTGGAAACAAACAATTCAAAAGCTTTTTTGGAACAAAAAAAAAATGTTTTATATGAGTGCAATGTTTAACAGTGATTCTTACATGGTGTGTAAAACTCTGTCTGAAGAGGGTTAGGAAAAAGATCCCTGACGATGGCCCCATCATCTTCTCCTCTGTCCAACCAGCGGCCACAGGGAAAGCGTAACTTCTGTCCAACAGACTGGGCGTCAATCTCTACCCAGTCAAGGAACCACCCTGCAGATCCTCCGCCTTAAACAGCCAAGGAAATGTTATCGTATGCTGATGTATTCCAAATCTATATCTACCAAACCATCTTTATCTACCACGGTTGTCATGTCCAATGCGCAGCTTTGTCAAGGGTCCAAGGTCCACAGCTTCCACTGTAAATTCATCAATCATGCCCCGCTCAAACTTATTTCTATGAGTCTTTGATGCCTTCAGAGTAATTATGCCTGCCAATATGCATATAATACATAAATACATCAAGATATATACAACTCCCACACAGTATAATAGTTGAAATTGTCACCTGTGTCATCTTTGGTGCCAAACAGGGTCATGAACACATTGGCATCTGTTCCTGCATATTTCTTGTCACCTGTTTTTATTCTTACTGTGTATGTTGTGGACATGGCTGTAATAAAAATATACAAAAGTTCATCAATTTGTTTTTCAACAGCAAAGTTTTAAGGTAAATGGGTATAAAATATTATAACAAAAATCAAAAATAGAAGGTATAAAGCTTTCTTAGTTGAAATACAATGCCCCTGCTGACAGACTGCTGTCCTTTTTTCAATAGTTTCTCTATTCTCTCACCTTTTTGTTCCAAACCAAGAGTTGCCTCAGACTCGTCTTCATCTTCATCCCCCTTCTTCATGAAGGCTTCATCCACAGGGACCAGCTCTCTAGCAAGCTGCCCATCATCTTCATCAACAGCAAGCCACCGTTTACATGGGAAAAAATACCTAAATCCAAGTAAAACATTTTCTAAATAGTTTAAAAAACGATGCAATTTTAATTATTTCCAATGTCTTCACATTGCACCAGTGCATATTTTTATTCTCTACCATGTCATACCACATGGTGGAGCTCTATTGACATCTATGTTCTATTTATTAAATTTGTCTGTTATCAAAAATCCTGTTAAAAAAATAGCTCTTCTGTTGTGTTAATAACATCCTTCATCGTTGAACTCAAAGCTCTTAACATAAAAGACCAGAGACTTCTGATCTAAAAAAACTGACAGATCACTGCTGTCTTTCTGTCTTCACGACTCACGTAGTGTCGTCTTTGGTGTCTACAATTTCCACTCTGTCCAAAAACCAGCCAGCACTGGCCTGGCTGTTGTCATGTCGGATCCTGAGCTTCTTCAAGACCCCGAGATCGACTGCTGTCAGGCTGAAAACATCCTCCTAAGTTACGCAGAATATAGTGACAAAGTGGAGTAAAGATCTGTGCACTTAACAACCTTATTACATATTTATCAAATAATTTTTGATCCCGCATAACTCAGGAAATGTTGCATGTATAACAAGCAGTTACACTATGCTGACACAAAACCCATTTACAGTAATGGCAAGGGTGAAAAACTTTGTCTTTGTTATTAAGCTTTCATAAGAAAAATGTATTTCAAACTGTTATTAATACCCTACTCACTAATCAATAGAAAAAAAATATTTATTGGAATTCAAGCAATCAACGCAGTCTGTTTCCAAAGGTCTTTGGCTGATTTGTCTTTCGTGAAAAACTTTTAAGTCTATCAGGTTGGAAAGCATCCTTGCCATCACCCTAATCTGTAACGCTTTCCTTAGATTTAAGTTAAAACTCTGACTGGGGAAATTTTTATCTCTTCCAACCAGGACAAGAACTTTTGCTAAATCAACTGATCACTTTAAACCAAAATATGTTAGACCTACCAATAATTATGGTCCTTAATGGGAATGGGAATTTAAAACCTACAATTGGAAATAGTAGCTTTTATTAAAGTTTTGTGCCACAATTATTGCTACTCTACTTTTACCAAAAATAAGCCAACTGAAGGATGTTTTAAAGTGGTACTTATTAAAAGGATAAATAGTAAAGCTCATTTAGGAGCTGTAGCAAAAAAAGACATTTTGAAGTAAAAAAATCTAAAAACAACAGACACTATCCCAATGCTAACCGGTTATTTGGAAGGTATGTCAGGAAAAAGGTGATTATTGCCTATAAATACAGGAAAATGATGGACTGCAATTAAAGCTGGTTTCTGATGAACTTTGGTATTATATTTTAAACACAAGCTACGATTTGGCAAGAAAAATTATTCTAAATCTATCAAAAAAAACAAAAACAAAACAACATTCAAGAAAAATTAGCAAAATTTCCCTTGACAACAAAGATACAAAATTAACTTCCTCTGCACATTAATTACCTGTCCTTTCTCAAATTTATTCAGGTGATTGGATTTCCTGAGCCACCGCTCTCCTGTATCACCAGTCTCTCCGTAAATAGTGATGTAGACTTTGGCATCAGTCCCAGCCCCCCACATTGTCCCAGTGTATACATAAACTTCATAGGAGTTTACTGAAAGGAAAGCACAGTAAATCTTCAGTATTATGATAATCCATGCAGTGGCTAATTAAAATACTGCCTGTCAGGCTTTAGAGATAAGTAGTACATTGATGCTCCACTTACTCTCCAATTCCTCATCATCCTCTGTCAGCAGTTCAACCACAATCTCCCCATCCTCCTCATCCCGAGCCAGCCAGCGGTTACAAGGGAAAGTAAATGTTTGCACCACTTCCTGGAGCTGCTCAATTATCTCCACCTCCTCTTCTTCTTTCTTTTTCTTTTTCTTGTCCTTCTTCTTGTCTTTCTTTGTTGTCTCCTCTTTTTTCACCTCAATTTGCACCATTGCCATCGTCAGTCTTTTGATGTCCACCAGCTCCAGGAACCATCCATCTCCAATGCCCTTTCCATCGTGGAAGACTCTTATCTTATAGATTTTCCCTACATCCAGAGCTTCAATCTGCATTTAACGGGAAAGGGTAGTGTTTAATGTAGATGCATCAGTCTAATAAGAGAGTGATTTATGGGTGCATATTTGGCAACATATTGATATATTCTGGTCCTCACTTCCTACTATGCTAACGGTTAGGTTTATGATTAATGTATAAATTGAATTTAAGTTAAAGCTAAGGTTAGTTATTCAGGTTGAGTGTTGTTGTGAGGTTTACGGAATAGAAAGGGTTGAAAATGACTGAAAAACCATGGGAGTCAAGACATGGTTCTCACTACATTAAGCAAGACGGAATGGGTGTGTGTGTGTTCTTGTTTATGTTATCTATTTAAGATTGTTTTTTGGTATATTTACCAACTTTCTGAGGACCAACAGGCCTTGTGGGGACCAAAGGCCCTTGTGGGGACCTAAAATGGTGGACCCCCATTTTTAATGTTAGGGAGTCAGTGTAGATGTATGGTGTGAATTACCTTTAGGTTAAAATTAGAGTTATATTGGTAGTAGTTATGGTTAGAATAAATGTCAGGGTTAGCAAAAAGGCATTAATAAACTGAATGTTAGTCAATGTAAAGCCTTAAGGATGGAAATACAAACTTTACCATTTTTCTGCAGCCTTGTAAAGACAATTTCCCAGAAATATACTACATTGTGGGGACTTATAGTTACTTGTGGGGATCAACAACTGGTCCCCATGAGCGAAGGTTTTCTTCCTGGGGTGGAGGTTAACAAACGTGTGTGTATGCAAGTGTGTTTTCATGTATGTGTAAGAAACAACATAAATAAAAAAAAAATAGAATAAAAATCTGAGCAGTTTGTCTTTCTTATAGATTCACATTTTGTTGTGAAATTGTAGCTGTCTGATTGCATCCTATAGACTATAAAGAATTTGTCCCTTCTTCCATGTAAAATAGCTTTAGCTCAGTCATATTGAATAAAAAGTGTCTGGGAACTTCAATATAAAATTCAGTCCATGGAGTGGGTTATTTTATTGCAGCATTAGAATGCATTTGATATGCTTTGATCAAGACATTTATTAAAGCTCTGCCTCTACTTTAAGGGTTTATTTCTTTTTGAAAGAATAAAACACAGGTTCACAGGTTTTATTTTATGTAGGTTGCATATTTATACTGCAACTAAATTAGACACAAGTGGACAACCATTTACTATTTACCTTGCACTTCATAATTATGTGCTAAATCTATGTGGTTGTATCGGGGAAAAGCTCCAAAAGCTCAAGGGGAATTAATATTTTTTCAAGGCACTGTAGATATTATTGTATTTCTGAGCTTAAAACTTCCTGGGGCTCTGAGGGGTGCTCGGAGTGGGGTGCCTGGTGGGTCTGACCCCGGGTCTGTTGCCCCCATCGCGGTGGGGCATGGGATGCCTCGGGGTGGCCTACAGCGGCCGCTTGCGGTGCTCTTGGGGGTTTCCGTAGCAATAGATGTGGGTTACTGGCCTGGTAGCTGTGCTGCCACTGGGTGGGTCTGGGGTTCTTGGGTCCCTGGGGTGTGTTGCCCTCAGGCGGGTGCCCCGGTGGGGCGTCGGGGGTTCGGGTTCTGTGGGGTATGCTGCTTGGGGTCTGGGCCGTGTACACCCGGTTGACTGGCCCAGATGCTTTACCCTTCAGGGGTTTGCACTCTGCTAGTGGGGGAAGGGAAGGTAGGGGGAGTGGGAATGATCCCAGCCTGGATGTCTATGGTCGTATGTGTGGTGAGGGGTTTGAATTTTAATGTTGGGGAGGGATTACATTTCCTGTGGGTGGGGGGTTGTGGGTGGTGGGTGGATGGTGAGGCTTTGTGTCTGGCTCCCTGTCTTGGTCCTGGTCCATCATCACCTGGTGCGGGCATTGTCCAGGGCGGGGGTTCTGCATGGTACATTCGGGCTGGCGAATGGAGGAGTCCCACTTTCACCTACAGCATTTTCAAAACACACATCTATATAGGGGATTGTCTGGGGTTGGGGGACACCGGAGGGGGGTCTTATTATGTGGGCTTCAACTTGGATGGCTCCCCCCAGCCCCTCTCGCACTTAGACGTTGGTTTGGTTTGGTTTGTTAATTGGGGGGGGTGCGCTGGCGCCGCCTGTCTTCTGGAGGGGAGGTGGACTGTGCCGGGCACCCCCTTTGGTACTCCCAGTTTTAATTTCGCCTGAGAACAACACGCAACAACACAACATTTGAGCGGGCACAGGGAGAATCTAGGTCTTCTCACACACCTGTTCTCCGGTTGTTGCCCGGAGTATGGGGCCTGGAGGAAGAGCGGGCCGCCTGGTCCGGGGTCTTGGCGGGAAGCTGTTGCGGGGCCTGGCTAGTCTGGGGGCTGTCGTTTCTCCTCTACCCAAAGGGGGGTGGAGGGAGTGGCCAGGTGAAAAATTTTGGGGAGGAGCTCTGGCTGGGTGGCCCGTGTGGATCTGAAGCCGGAACTAGATGGGTTTGTGTGGTGGGAGGCTTTCAGTGGATCCAGCCAGGGCCCCTGGGTTGGCCCCTCTTGGATGCTCTTGGGATCCCTTTGGGCTTCTGGGGCTTTGGGTCCCCCGGTGCTCACCTCTGTGCTCTAGAGGGGTGGGTCTTTGGCTCCTCACAACCACTATTGAGCATTTTTCCTTTGGATATACTTTACATGCACAGGTGCACTCTCACAAACAGCTACAGGTGCTTGGTTCCAGGTAGTTAGATGTTCACTTCCATACAGAAAGCCCATATTCTGATCTTTAGCTACCACAGTATACATGTCATATTAAATAATACTACTTATACTTGAGCGACAGTATCAAGGTGTTACTTTATTGTATCTCTTATACTATATCCGTTGGTTGTGCTGTTCTTTTTACATCTCTGCAGGATGAAGCAGACTGAAGATGTTTTATCGTTATCTCCCTTTTATATCCTCCTTCTCTCATCTTTTCTCCTTTTTTTTCCTATATTTCCTTTCCTGTTCTACTTGCAGTGTCCATAAATCTGTAATACTCCCTGCATGAATTATAATAAAACTATTTACATGCATTAATCAAGCGGAACACCATGGCGATAGCCGTACTGGTCCACTTGTGAAAGCAAAATCTGTTGGGCTCTCTTTTTGGCATGAAGACAATTCTAATTATTGCCATATCGCCAGACAGGACACTGTATAAAAAAAAAACAAAAAAAAACAGACCTTAAAGATTTCAGTGGTGCCACGTTCAAAGTTGTTGGAGCGGCTTTTCAATGCGAGGATTTCGGTTTTTCCTTCTTCTCCGTATATCTGACAAAAGACGTTGGCATTGGTTCCGGCTGAACGCACATCACCAGTGACCACTGTTATTTCGTAGTTGATTACTATTAAAGAAAAACAGGAAGTTCACTCTGAGAAGTGAAAAAAATATCTTTGTATATAAGAGGGACAAATCAATTAATTTTAATTTACATTTTTCAATTTCCAAGACCTCACTAGGGTAAATTTCAACCTCTACTTTTCCATCTGCCTCATCTTTGCAAAGCCAGCGGTGGCTTGGGAACATGTATTGCATCCCATGTACCGGCACAGAAATCTGCACACTGTCGAGAAACCATCCAGCTCGTAATCCTTCATTTGTGTGACCAATCAGAAGACGGTTAATCTACAAGTACAGAGCCCATTAAATGAATACAGACATGAAACAAAGACAGCAGTGGTAATCATAATTATATCTGAGATATAAAGAACTTGCCTTTCCAATGTCGTAAGTGTCAAGGGTGAAAATGTCAGTTCGTGCCGTCTCAAAGTAGTTCCTGAGGTCATTGTCGGAGACGGCCAGGATCACTTTTTCAGTGTCACCTTTCTCCCCATACAGCTTCACGAACACTCTGGAGTCAGAACTGGCACCGCTGACACTGCCCGTCTTGATTGCAATGTGGTAGCTGACATCTGTAAACATAACAATTGATTTTCATTCCAATTTATACACACAAGTAAAATTACAATCTTTTTTAACTTAATGTGGTCATAAAAAATGCGTTTCGAACTTACTAAAAAGACGCACCCCATCTCCAGCTGGAACCAACTCACGGACTATTTGTCCATCATCCTCATTGCGATCTAGCCATCTAAACCAAAAGAAAAACCAACAAGTTAACATTTTTATATATATTAAAGCAATATATTGTTTCTAATAAAATGTTTTTATGAGAGTAACTTTATTCAAATCTCTTGATTGAAGCACAATCAATACAATGGACATAGACAAAACAAGACAATTTACAATAGATAGGATGGAGCTTTAAATTGCTAAAATATATATTGTATACATTTCATATGTTTGTGCAACAGAAATTAAGTTTAATAAATATTAACATAAGCAGTTTCATTTACTTTTTGAGAAAAATATTAAGGTGTATAATGACCAAGTATCTAAAGCAGCAAAATAATTAATACATATGCAAAATAAATGAACTTGAGTGGATTAAATATATGGCTTTGTGAAATAAATTCTGAAAGAATCCTGCACATGCCTCTTTTATTTGTTATATTTTAAATCCCTCAGACCTTCCCAGCTAATGAACAAGCCAGACAAGCAGGAAGTACCTTTTTTCTGGAAGTAACACTGCACCCACCCTTGCGGTTGGAGTCTAGTTACAGAATGAGAGAGCTTGTTGGCTGCATGCGTTTAGTCTCCATTTGTAATGGCAAAACCATCCAGCTCTTACTTAACCACTTTAACAAATGTCACTGGAAACCTAGTAACCCCAATCATGGCCAATTTGCATCGGTAATAAGTCTTCTGAAAATGCCGAAGGGATTTCAGACATCAGACATCTTGTTAAGTGGGCTTCAGACAAGATAATTATTATTAATTTTTTTTTTTTTTTTAACAAGCCACTATCTGACATTAAGCTTTTATTGCAATTTCAGTTTTGCATTGAATAGAAAGCTTTAAAAAAAAAAAAGCAAAGACTTGCCACTTTTTTTCTTTAAGTCCAAAATAAATATATATATGTATATTATCTACTGTAGATTAAGACAAGTCTTTAAGGTCCTAAAGCAACCCCAAACCATTACACTACAATACAATATTGTATGCTGATAGATTTAAACTAAAGGTAACATGACTCAGTAGTCCACAGAGTATATTACCTCAGACCTCTTGGATCATTAAGGTGTTGTTTGGAACATGAACATCAGCAGGTGCTTTTGCTTTAAAACTCTACCATGGATGCATTTTTCCCTTAGTTTCTTATTTTTGAATTGGGAAAATCCATACAGGATCGGCACACAGATTTTCACATGCAGAATACAATTACAGTCGTAGATGGTATAGAGAAGCCTGCAGCTCTTAGAGTTTATTCTGGGTTTTCTTGTGACCTCCTGGATTAGTTTCGGTTTTGGATATAGCTCTGTATCAGTTATAATGTAGCTAAATACGTTATTTTATTGTCAATCAACTTGCCTAAAACATGGAAACTCTGTGGCAGAAGACTCAGGTTGTCCTTCTTCTCTGACCAACACCTTATCAAGATACCAACCACAGCCTCCACCACGGCCATCATGACCAACTCGGACTCTCCGCACCTGACCCAGGAAGACTGACTCTATAAGAAACTCATCATGCTGTGGGGAAATAAGGGAGAAACCCGACACTGTAAGTACATTTCCTTAAGAGAATGTTTATATTTTTATGTGATGATGTTCAGTAATATACTCACATTTCCCTTTTCAAACTTGTTGACATTGTTTTTACTCATAAACATAAGACGCTCCCCCGTATCCCCCAGGTCCCCAATGATACTGAGGAATACGCTGGCATCAGTGCCACTACCACTGACGTTACCAGTGCAGATTGTGACCCGATATTTTATCACTGAAAAACATTAGGATGGGAGCTACTGTTGCACAAGGAACTTTTTGACCCTTTTGACCCTTGTTAAAGATACTAAACTCTGTAAACTCTAGAAATTGGGAAATATCCTGGTTTCTTACAGGGCAGAGGCTCTTCAATGAGTGCTCCTGTGGCTGGTAGCTCTCGGACAATCTCATTGTCATCTTCATTGATGTCCAGCCAGCGTCCACATTCAAAAGAATATTTGTCCATCGTTAGAGTCTTGAGCAAAGTGACCTGCAGAAAGGGAATGTCTCATCATCATCATCTTTAACTGCACTCTGGTTGGTAAAATTTTCTTCGTGCACAATACGACAATGATAAATTTCAGTGACAAAATCAACTAGAACAAAGCATGAAATCAGAAGAAGAATTTGATTGATCTTTAAGTCTACAACAAAGGTCTGTTTCACATAGAATCCAAACAAAATTTTGAGTTTTTCCTACAAAAACATTTTGAAAATTCAAGATGTATACTAAAAATTTCAGTATACACCTTGAAATTTGAAAATTTTCCAGGAAAAAGAAATGCACAATATACAGAAAATTCACCCTTGAATCAAAGACCAGATGCTAATGAATAAGAAGAGTGTATATTTTTCTTCCCTTTTTTGTTTTTATAAATATTCACCAATTAAACCCCAAAACTCTTGATCCTTTTGTATTTCTCTTTTAAAATCTATCAAAGTATGATGATAGTTAATAAATCCTTTTGATTTAAGGGAAACTTGTACTAAAATATTTTAAAACCTCTTGTCTAACCTTAGTCAAAGGCAACCATGAAAATAAGGATTGAATTATGATATCAAACCAGACAAAAAGAGATGGGGCTTACCTTTGCTAAATGCCAGCCAGCAAATGGATTTCTCTTCTCATGCCAGATCCGTACTTTTAGCAATCTTCCAATGTCCGGCATTTCAATCTACAGTGATTCCGAAAACATAAGTGATAAATAAAATCATTAAAAAAGATGTCCTTGGAACATGGATTCAATTTGACAGATAAACCAGTTAAAAATCGGATAATCTCAGACTTACCATGAATTTATCAACTTGACCTTGTTCAAAACTGTCTGAATTGTTTTCAAGTTTGATCTCATCTGACTTTCCCTTCTCTCCATAGATCTGGAGAAACACCTGGGCATCTGTGCCAGCACCTTTTATGTCTGAGGTCCAAATCCACAATGACCATGGGTACTCTGGAGTGAAAAAATAATGCCATGCCTACACATAATAATCTGCTGAACTGAATTTAAGCATAAATTGCTGTTCTTTCACTGAGTACCCACTTTTCTGTTTTTTCTGCCTAAGAGAGACCATCTCATAGAGCTCCCTCTCAATAAGCCCATCCGCCTCATCCTCATCCAGCCACATCCCACATGGAAATGTTTGCTCAATGCCTGTGAACGGACAGTATATCACCACCTGGAAGTAAATGACATCTTAATCAATCATCCACATTAACAGAATCTCTCTGTTACCAACTAGAAATGTGTATGACCTTTTCACAGTACCACCCAGCACCTACAGCACCGTTATCGTGACCAATGGTGATCCTGCTCAGCGGGCTGATCAGTTCACAGATCTCTACATTGAAAATGTCAATGAGAGCTCTTTCAAAAGCACCCCCCTCTAGAAAGATTTTGCCACTGTTTTTTAAGCCCTTGGCACCATGCATGACCATGTGGATCTTAGAGTTGGTTCCTGCTCCCCTTATATCTCCAGTCATTACTTGGACATTGTATATAATTCCTAAGTAGATAGAGAAAAGGTATTTAGCTGTATATTACTAACATAAAACTTGTGTTTATTCATAGAAATGCATTCTCTTAATGTCTTAAACTTGGTTCATTTGAAATTTAATGATCAGCCAAATCCTTAAAGTACTAGCCTGGCCAGCCACACTGAATCACACGGGATGCAGTCTGGTAAATCCCCATTTACTCCTCCATGAGCTGGCTGGATCACGTGGGAGGCAGGACTTAATGATGTTTGACGGCAACAGAGCAATGTTGCAATGGAAATTAAGAACATACTAGAGAGAACACCTTATATCTTCAAAATTTTTGTGTCACATCAATAAATATCTGATTGGTTGTCACCTGTTGACGTTTACCATGTTAGTCCCATCTATGAAATCGAGCTCTACCAGTTCTTTACTAGACTGTTATGCCGTGCATACATGGTATCAGTCTGGTTGGCCAGGCTATTAAAGTACAGCAAGCAGAAGGTAATAGCATGTATTCCCACACCCATTGGTTGCATTGATCCAACTAAAACATCTCTCTGTATTTTGCCATCATCTTCATCCATGGCAAACCAGCGGTTCACAGGAAACTCGTACACTTCTTTATTGCCCATATCATCTATCACCACCTGTAAAGTAGTAGACAGTAAACATATTTAGCAGTTTTTTCCTTTGACACCATCCATGACTGTGATCTACATGCCTTGTCTAGAAACCATCCAGCTGAGGAACCTCGGTTGTTGTGACCAATGGTGATTTTTCTTAGCCTTCCTAGGTTAGGAGTCTCTATTGTAAACTTGTCCTCTGAACCACGTTCAAAGTTGTCTTTGTCACTATCCAGTCGTCTTTCCCCTTTCATATTTAAAACAGATAGGTAAGAATGATAGAGTGAACTACAAAAAACACAGAGCTTTAATTCTTGAGGATAGTCTTTAGTAGAAAATGTATCATTAGCTATTGTTTTGATCAAAAAGAATTTCATCATAAACATTATGTTGAATTGCCGTATAAATAATTTAACTAGAGAGTTGAAGTACCCAGAAACAATGGTTCATCTGGATGTTATGTTGTAAAATTGGACAGAGGTATGCATATAAATAAGTTGGTTTGCAAGGAGCTTTCCTTGCTGGAACAAACAACAGAACTGGCAGCATAAAAAGAAGAGCGGTAGCCCTAGCCGGCAGTTTCTAAGCATACCTTGTAGATGCATTGGATAGCATTACCAGGACTAAACCAAATGTTTAGTGGGGGAAATAATGTGGGTTTGCATTGGGGTTGTTGTTTGGCACATGGATTGTACAGATGTATAATTGGCCCAATGTTTTTGAGGGCATTCAGAGATGTACAGCTAGCCATATTCTATCATCCTTTCTCAATCAAACATTTGTGGCATTAGCTCACAAATAAATTCTGTTCCATATCCTATCTGTAGGGTCTTGAGGAAATGTTACTGTACACAACCTGTGGGCCAAATCACCCATATAGACTCCATATTACACCAAACTACTGCTTCTATCTCAGCCAGAAGGGAAGCCACATTAATTCTCACTTTTCTTTTATTTCTTCCATTTTACCTTGGTGTTTACATTTTGTTGTCAAAGAGTCAAGTTGAAAACTAAGCCTTAACTGTTTTACATTTTTATAAATAACATTACCTGTGTCACCATATTCTCCAAAGATATTAAGGAAGACATCAGCATCTGTCCCGCTTCCCTTCATATCAGCAGTAAAAACACTCACCAAATATTTATTCACTGGAAGACAGATAACACATAACACTGATTATTAAAAATCACTAAAGAAAATGAGAAACATATTTAGATGAATTTCTCTATTATCTTTCTGAAGGTTTCTTGAAAATCACAATTAAGATGGCTTTCAGGTTAAAAATTAATTACTCTTGGTGTCTATTTGACAAACAGCTGCGTTGCCCCGACTATCCCTTATGCCCCAGTCTCTTTACAAAGCTGGACTTGATTGTCATCAGGTGCTAAGATGTGAGATCACATTACAGGAGAGGTCACAAGGGCCGTTTTTATCCGAGGATTACACTCGCATGGCATTCAGTTACAGTACAACCTGAAACTATAGGAAGGCCTGCAGACTATCAGGCACCGTAGTGTTTAGCTTGTGAGATGTGTGTTATGCACAGTCAGTTTTCATTGAGGTTGGTTCATTTTTACAAATATAATGCTTTATTTATGTTGGCTTGGGTTTACATTTACACTTCACCATTAAAATCAATAAATTTAAAGTCTTACTGAAATCCAAACAATACATTTTCAATTGTAATCACTTGCTTTGTGGTTTTCAGCTTTCTGTATTTTTATAATAGATGTTTGTGACCTACATTTTGGGACATCCATAGGGTTTAGGCTTCCAAGTAGATCCCTGACAAACAGGTTGTCACCCTCTTCCCGGCTCAGCCAGTTGTTGCAGGGGAAATAGAAGCGCAGATGGGGCCGGATCATGTCAGTTACCACCACCCTGTCCAAGAACCAGCTGGCGCTCATTCCTGTGTTGTCATGTTCAATTCTAGGGAAATCAAAGGTCAATTTCAAATTGCTTGGTCTTTGCAAGAGCTCTCTAGTAATCTTGCCATTCAGGATTAATGTCAATAGTTATATACTAAACAAGTCCATTGTTTTCAGACATTACAGCTCAGACAATACAGATATGTCACACAGACTATGTGATATGAGGTTAAGCATGGGTAATGCTCACAGTGCATGAGTAGCTGTGAAGTGCATTGTAGCAGAAAGGTTTCAAGAGGCTTCTACAAACTACAGGCTAAACCAAGAAAATTAGCTTTTGCTTCGCTGGGATTTTATCAAATAGGTCAACACAAAGCAGCACACTGTCTAGAAACAAAGTAAAAGGAACATTCTAGATGTTTTTGTTTCTTTTTAGGGTACCTTTGTCCATCCTACTGCACTCCAAAATAAAACAGAAGGGAATCAATAGTTATAAATTAAGCTTACATTATCTAACAGAGAAGAGCAGTGATCCAGTCCTATTTTTATGAAAATGGAAACACCATTCCAAAACAGCAGACCAACCAGTATATGATAATGTGAGCATTAGAGAAGCGGGCAAAGAAGCCCATGTTAACTATGAAGGAGTTGCAGAGATACACAGTTCAGTTAGGGGAAAGTTTACAGGGCAACAATTAGTTGTGCTCTTCATCTATCTGGCCTTTCTGTAATATTAGTAAGAGAAAAGTGGCCATTGTAAGAGAACTCTAGAAAGTTTAACTTTGTGATTTGCTACAAGCCATGTGGGGAATAAAGCAAACATACATACATTGGTCAAGAAAGAGTACATCAGGCAGAATACTATGTATTTTAGGAAACAAACTCTCCAAATTGTCCTGAACATGAAGCATGTTGATGGCAGCATTATGCTAAGGGGAAGCTTTTCTTTTTTTTTTTTTGGAGTCACTAAAAATACAAAAAATACGAGTTAGTCTTGGAAGACTTGAGACTGAAACAAAAGTTAACACATCAGTAGGGCAGTTACCCTAAAAATAATTGTTTAGGTCAAAGCATATGTTTAGGTCAAAGCATATTTTACATAGGCCAAATCAAAAATGCAGTGATAAATTCAGTTGCAGTTTTTTACCAGACTTTAATTATTGCTGATAAAAGATGATCTCCACCTAATACTTTGATTTGAGCTTGAGTTTTTTTAATGAAAAACGAAGTGGCAAAATGTCTTGGATGAGCATAGCTGGAAAAGAAGTTCTTAAACTGAGCCTGTATGAGTAACTCTAGAAAAAGGTAAATCTATGTACATTTTTTATTAATATTGGCCAAGGGGGGTAAATACCACTGTATTCCAGTCTTTAAAGATTTTCAATTATAAAACATTTGACAACCATGTAAATCCTTCTCCCTTTTTTTGTTTGTGCTCTATTTTCTTTTGGTTCATTGCATAACAATCCGAATAAGAACACTGTATTAAATGACTCAATCATTCATGTGTGCTGGCTATGATGCACTGCAGATCTGCTTCCTTTTGAGTAGCTCATAACAACAGATGGAGTTCAACCTTTTTGTCACTCGACAAAATCCCTTTATGTCCAACAGATCAACACACTATTATCTTTTCTCTGACCTACTTCTTGTGAGCTATAACTGTAAATCTCATTACACATTTGAATTAATGATGGAAATTATTAAATTACTCTGCAGTGCATTGATGTATCGACGGTTATATTAGTTCCCAATTTTATATCATACAGTACCTTAGCTTTTTGATTGGCCCAACGTTTTGTGTTTTGATGCGAAAAACATCTGTCTTATTCTTCTCAAATGCATTCCGGCTTCTGTAAAACAAGAAAGTATGAGAAAGAATTAGAATTCATGGAAATTTAGATTGAACAACTTCAACTATGTAATCCAGTGGGATTAAAACAGAAAGATAAAGGAGATGATCTCTGAATCTGTAAATGGCCTCACCCTGACTGATCCAGCTTAACGGACCCTTATGTGCTGATTGCAGCGCTATAATCTGCATTCGAACTCAGGCTCTGCCACTTTATCACTCTCTCCTACTTTATCACACACCATACTTTTGCTCCCCAGATAAAGGAAACAAGCAATGAAATAATCCTCTGACTAGGACTGCACATCAAATAAATTCTTATATCTTACAGTAGGAGTCCTTGACTGAGAAAATAACCTTTTCTTTATGCTTTTAACATTACATTAATAAAGCTATGGATTATATAGTGAAGGTTTATATTCTGGTACATCAAATAAATAAACATGAAAAAGTTAATACAAGACCTTATTCTCCACATTTAGCTGCTTACAGATGATGAGAAACAGAAACAGTGCAAACTTTGGAATTCATGCAATTTAGTTATACTGTAATCGCACTGAATTTCCAAATAATTGCATTCTTAAGCCACCTCGGAGGCTTGGAATAATAAGCATCCCCCTTACCTGTATTGTGCTGTGAAGTTTGAATCTATAATGGCACAATACAGGCAGGACCTGCCACATATCGGAGTAAGGTGAAACTCCTAAATATGCAATCATTTTATCATACCAATACCAAAAGAAACAATGGAGTCTATGTGTGCTGTTTTATCAGATAAGACATCCAGAAGTCACTCAGAAAGGACATTCTGGATACAAGACATGTTGATTGGTACTGAATGAATGAATTAGGTCACCTCAAGGTGTCGGTGACATGCTCCAGAGTGGTTCACAATAAGTTGTGTATCCTATACTCTGCAAAGGTAACTCTGTCTGTCAGTCAGCATGGGTGAAGATAAAGGAAGCCTACTGCTGATAAGATCCCTGAGAGTAATTTGAGAGTAATCTGTATAAATGACATCGTGGTCTTCTTTCATTCTTTTCTGAATGGAAAAAAAGACCGGCCATGCCACATAGTTCCTCCTTACTCCAGATATTCTGAGTCCAATATTTTTTATAACATCTGTATGAAGGAGAGATTCCAGTTTCTAAAAGACTTTAATCTCTATTTCATTTAAAACACTTTGAGAGCGTGTAGAGTTATAAGTGTACTGTTGATTAGGAATTCTCTCCTATACAGCATCATATCCACAATAAAAGCCAGTACAGATACAGAATGATAGCCATCCTTTTATTGCCAAATACCTCTTTTCTGTGCTGAGGAATTAGAGAAAAACAGAAAACATACACAGTTAATGTCTCATTTTGAAAATATGCTACTTCTAAACATCACGGATTATGTAAATTAAATAACAAAATTTCTAACAATAATATTAAAGATAGTTCTAATGATGACATAAGCTGACATTTTTGCTGTAAACCTGCTTTTTGCAGTATTTTACCACTTAAATTCTACACAATGTTGTACTTACTTGCTTGCCAAGTGAACCTTGGGGGAGACGCCAAATTCTCCAAAGAGGGTAACAAAAACATTGGCGTCAGTCCCAGCTCCCTTTACATCACCCGTGACTGTAACCACCTCATAAACTGAAAGAAAGAGAAAACTGCCAATTAAAAAAAGGACTTACAATTAGAGATTTTCTTCAGCATCCATTAGACACTGATTAAAGGCTAAAAACCACTTTAGCTGACACCTTTTGATATGGAGGAGTAGTATTAAATTCAGTTAATCAGTAGATCACTGATTTCAAATCAATATCCTAAAACACTTAGCAGGACAATGATTGTCAATCTAGATATGTCTGATTTTTCTATCTATATAACGGGGTTCTTAACCTATTAAATCCTGAGCCAGCGACTTCATAAAGGAGTTTAATTTCACCTGCTTTATCTAAGATCTTCCTCTTCATTATTCACATCTCAAGGCTATTGGTTAGAATCAGAATTTAGGAGAACCGGCAAATGTTTGGCATTTGGTTTTGACATGACACGTTTGAGTAGCACCTGCATGGCCACAGATGAGGCTCCAGTCCATCCTCACATGACTTAAAAAAGAGGACACCACCAACTTGGAGTTTATGTTTGAGGTAGAGAAAAATCCCCTATTTTGAGGGATAATCATTTCCTATTGCCAGTTTAGAACAAGCTAGTTAGACATGAACACGACTCTCTTTACTGTAACCCCCCCACTCTTGGTCATGCCTTGAAGACTCTAACACAGCCACATGGCACATCTATGCCTTGCCATTCTGTCCATTTCACAAACAAGATTTAAAAAAAAAGACAGCCTTCATGGGGTTAAACCAACCATGGGAACACATCTCTCTCAGAATGAACCTCAAAAACAACCATAGTGACTCTTGTATAACCACATACAGATTCACCAATCTGCTATCATTTCCTCTGCCATAAACCAATATTAAAGACAATCTCATTTTTAAAGGTCACATGTGCAAAACAACAGGGCCTGCAAATGCATAGGAATTTTCTATTTCTGTTATAAAAAAGAAGCAAAGTTTACAAACTAACTGGGACCACACGTGAGAAAAGCAAATGTGAATGAAAATGTTTTGAATGTTGTTCTTTTAAAACTTAACAGTTCCAGGGATCTTTCTAAAATTCATTTAAAAAGTTTCAGAGGTTAAAAACAAAAACAAAAGAAGCTGTGCCTGTGAAATATCATGGTTTAACATAAAATATAAAACTCCAAACTTTATACTTTTTTCAAACAAAAAATATTTTATTCTAGAAATTAGAATTGGTTATCCATCTTTCTTTTTAATGAAAATAACCGTGCCAATAACTTTGAAAGTAAGCTTTTCTTCGAATTACATTTTGTAAAGGTAAACATTATTTACAAGAACAAAACAGGGTTAAAAAAACAGGCTTAAAATACTTAATTTATTTTTTTTTTTGAAATTTTCCAAAACTTTCAAAATGTACTGTTCAGAACGATGCCAGATGCCAGAATTTGTTGGTTCAAGTAACCTTTGGTGCTTTGATGCTTGTTGAAGTAAACAAGCATCTTTTTTTAAGGAGCTGAAAAAGGAAAAAGAAAAATGTCATGGCTGGCTAAATTTGGACAACAGAGATTAAGCCAAGGCAAAAGTTCACATGAATAAACTTATTACTTACCTTCATCCGCCTCCGACACAATCTAATCAGCTTTGAACCACACCTCCACGAAAGCCCAATCAGCAGCCAGAATTCATCTTAAAAGTTCTCAAAATCCACAACTCAGTCTGCAACCCAAAGCGCAGGCAGTGGTTGCTCTATGTCTGACTTCAATTCAGATGACCTCGATTCAACCCACCTCCATCCCCTTCTCCATCATCGTAGCTAAAGCTTCATCAGAGTACCATTTCTCCCGGACTCTTACTCCGTTCCCTGTCTCATCTCAACCAGTTGAATGATGAGCCTGGTTCTGCCACAGGTTTCTTCCCAATGGGGAGTTTTTCCTCTCCACTGTTGCTTCATGCATGCTCATCCCCGGAGTGAAGCACTAGTATCAGCTCACGCAGACCATTGGATCTCTTCATACAGCTCGAGCACACCGTCTCTCCAACCAGCAGTCTATGGACTGACCAACTTCATCTATCTCCACTCCACTACCAGTTTCAGGCCTGAGGGGAAACATCCCTGATCTTTACTCCTGTTCATGCAAGTCAAAACAAGATTCAGGGCTAATGTTTCCTGCCGAGGTCTGAGCGCCAAAAACTAAAGTAATTGTATCAATAAAATTCATCTTATTGTCTTTTTCTTTCCACGTGAGTTTTTCAGTTTTTCAAGAACCGGGAATTCTAATTACCAGCAATTCAAGCTATTAAGATTTGATTAAAAGGAAAGGGAGACCTTATAAAATCAGATAGACAGTGGCCTGGTAAAACTGGCCTTGTAAATTCCTCAAGATGTAAGTGACCGTGGTTAGCGAGTCAGATAACAAAGATACACACAGCTTGGCATTCTCTACCCTAAGATAAAAACTGGCTTTAAAACAAAGTTAAGTTACAGGGATTAAGTAATGTCCAAGATGCCTCAGATGTTTTACCTTTCTTGTCATCACTATTCTAATTTTTTTTGTCTTTGCTTTTCTCTCATGGCACCATTATTTTGAAGTTCAGATGGTTTGGGTTTTTTTCTGTGCTGGATGTAATAGAAATACAAGTTTGTAGTACTTTAAGATAGGTTCATATTAAGGCTTTTAGACATCATTCCCAGGGGTAAAAATGATGAGGAAATAATTATTAAATAATTATTATGAAATAATCTTTTGAAATAAAAAAGTATATGGTGTTGTATTAGACTGTGTTTAAATTTGTCTATAGCCGAAAGGATATGTCCAGAATGTATGCACCCCACTGCACAAAACCATAAACCTTCCCTCTGAATATTCTCTTGATTCTGTTGCCCCAGTGGCTCTCCCAGTCCCTCAGACTGGGACGGCACCCAGCACCTGTCTGCCCTCAGGCCTCTGTTTGGCTCCATTCATGTGGAACATAACCGAGCTTTCATCCAGGACAATCACAGAGGGGTTCCCCCTGATTGCTCCTGGTTGGAGCTCAAGGTAGCTGGCAAGAATCTGGTTTTTAACTCAGTCCTGTATGAGCCGGGTGAGATTTGTTCACCTCGAAATAAAGCATGTCATTTTTCTCTTGTCAGACTTCAGTGTGTGACACTTACCTTTCTTTTTGTAGTACTCATCTTCATATCCATCTGAAGAGTCTGTGTGGTAGTTAAGCAGCTCATTCTGGTAGATTGCAGCATAGTCTACTTGTTTGTTTTTAGATTTTTTCCCTTTTTTCTTTTTTTCATCATCACTGTCTCCAGAATTCTTCTTTTTTTTCTTTTTCTTTTTCCTTGATTCCTCCTCCTCCTCTTCTTCCTGCTCATCAATCAAGGGCTCCTCAGCATCATCTCTATGAGACTTCTTTTTCTTCTTTTTACCATCTTTGGACTTTTTATCTTTAGACCCCATCTCTTCCTCTTCCTCTGCCCTCTCTATTGACAATTTCTTTTTTTGCTTTTTTTTCCCGTCGGTCACTTCCTCTTTAAGCCTCTCAGGTTTATCCTTTTTGGGTTTGGTCGTCGATTCATTGTTGTTCTGCTCTCCTTCAGTGTCTTTATTTGAAACTGTAGCATCAGTATCATTATTTGTCTTCTTTTTCTTCTTTTTCACCTTATCTTCTTCTTTTTCCTTCTTCTCTTTCTCTGGCAGCTCCTGTATCTCGGAGTCTTCTGTGCTCTTGTGTTTCCTCCGACTCTTACCTCTTTTTGTGGTTTCCCCATGGGTCAAACCGTGGCCACTCTCCTTTGAATTTGGCTCACTTTCCTCCACTTCGTCATCAACCTCTTCGGTTTCCTCTGAAGCTGTGGATTTTTTCTGTTTCGACGGCATCTTTTATTTATCCACTTCCCTGGCCTTTAGTTTCATAAGAGCTGCCTTGAGTTTCTAATGGTGTAAGACAATTCATTTGACCCTTGGCTTCAGACAGATTCTGAGACTTTGAAACCTGTGGGATCCCAAGCTTGTAAACCTGCAGATATATTGACTCCAGACACTGATGCAGGGGAATCTCTACCTGATGGTGTGCAACCTGGGTGGTATATGAACATACAGCCTACAAACACCACTCATGAAAAATTACTGGCACCTCCGTGGTCACGTGATTCACAGGGAGAAAGCCCTGTGAAAAAGGAGCCTTGTCCAAAGAACTTATCCTCTGCCATGGCAGCTTCCATTATTTATGGTGTCAGGATCGCTTTACGGGCCGAGTGCATCTCGCTTTTGGCTGCAGACACACATACAAATGCATATGCACTCTTTTGAACCGACTTATCTTTGTTAATGTATAGCGTGTAAGAGAAGCTAAATTCAGGTGGAAAAAAATTTGTCCCAGGTCTAGTTTTAAAGAATATGTATGACCAAGCAAATAAAATTTAATATTTCAGATTAATGGCATAATCTCTAGGGCTGCATGGCGGTCTGATCTCAATTGGACCTCTGTTCATGTCTGTGTATCTCTAATTTTTTTCTGAAAAATGTAAATTAAAAAGAAAGAAATAGTTTCTAAATTTTTATGTTTGCCTTGTTAATCATTGAACTGAAATAATATCCGTGATTCAAAGCTAAGATGATTTAAATTTTATACAGATTTTACAAAAAAATATTACCAGTTTATATAGACAAAAGTGAAATAAGAGATTGTATTTTATCTTTAAAAAATAAACTAGATTTGCATATTTTTTCAATATTTTAGAGAGGTAAAAAACTGCCCTATTTATATCTTATATGCACTGCTATCCTGGCAACCACATGTCCCCCTGACAATGAGCCATATCATCCCATTAGTCTTATTGCTGCTATCTGACACTTGGTGAACTGTTGCATCAAGGGGAAGGGCAGACCTTGGTCATATTGATCTTTCAACATCAAATTACCACACCAAATGGATGATAGGAGACCTTGTTTGCCTCAGTGAAGAATATGCAAATAGACAAATTGCTCTTTCATCCTATCAAAGATTAAAATCATGGTGTAGGTAAACTAAGGTCAGAATTTAGTAGGATAATATAAAACCATTTAGACCCAAGATGTTCCTTTTAAAAATGTGTAACACATACACCTAATATTACCTTTTAGTGCAACAGTAAAAACAGTATTTTTTTTTTTTTTTTTTGGCCGTATAGTTACTATCAAGAATATAAATGTGAATTTTTTACTTTGATTTTATTTACCTTCATTTCGTATTTCACAACACAGTGGCAAACAATAGCGATTGGATTTTCCCTGAGCCACAAAGCTAGTAGGTCATCTTCACACGTGTAATTTTAATTCAATATATTTAAAAAAGTATGTAAAACTGAATTTTTTCTTTACTGTATTTAAAAAAAAAACTGAATTTGTTGTAAAACTCCTCAAATGTGCCCATATATTATTAGCCAAGTTATCTCTAAAATAAGGCTATTCACCTTTTTTATATTTTTCATAAAACTTCAGTTAAATTTAGTTTCATTTTTTCCTCATCTTAAAGTATTAAATGTTGCAAGTAAAGTGTCTTGCAAAAGTATTCTTTCTTTTACTAACATTTTAAAAATATATATGTATTTTTTTACTACTACACTACACTAAGAAATACACGAGAAGAACATAGGCTGGATTTTAAAGTTGGACTTCTGCAACATCTGTTAAACAGCTGTCCACTTGGGAATATAGTAATCAGCAGAGTTGTCCATCACCAAAGAAAATAAATTGTCTCTGTTGCTTCTAGTGTTTAACAAAAAGAGTGGATCTGGCTATGGGTGATTGTTTACTGTATAAATAACCATAGACTGCCAAAGTTAAACATATCTGTATCTTTATTGTCTAATCATCCCTATTACACAGTTGTTATATCTAATAAATTTGCAAACACTACACACTACTGAAAATAAGCAGAAGGTAAAGGAAAAGGCTAATATTAAAGGGGGACGAGGGCCCCCTTTGTCCCCCTTTTATTAGCTTTCCAGAATCCGTTCAATGTATTAATGCATTTGAGGCTTCCTTTAAAATAGCAGCAGATAAAATTAATAACAACCAATGCAGAGATCTTAAATGCAATTAAAACAGTAAAGCCTCATTTGGTTTACAGTGAAAAATGAACGATTACTCAAAAATGTATTAAAAGCAGCAGCACTGGAGAAAAATGGGTTAGCTCAGATATCATCAGGAGAGCAGGCTACGATGCGGGTCCGAGCCAGGACAAAGAGTCATAAAACTTTGTCCTAAGATGGCAGCCACCACCTTTATGTGTGGCCAAAAATCAGGTAGCAATGGTTGGCAATCCAACTGTAGCACCCTGACTCTTTAGACACATCAAAAAATAAACAGAGACAAAAACACAGTGCAGATCGTTTCCACGGGGGAGTCGCTCTTGCTTGCATTATTTGACATTTGATATCCCACATGTGTATTCCTCTACCTGAATTTGGAGGGTGTAAAACACATGATATGAAACCATTATTTCTGCTCAAACTCAAACAGTTGTAGTTTTGAGAAAACTGGTTTATTAACAAACACACTCAATATAAAGAATGTTTAAGAGTTAAGAAGCACTGTAAATGCCAACATACAGTACACCTCATTGCATTACACAGACCATGTTTTCATGCTTGAATCAGTCATGATTGTTTTCAAGCAAACTTATTCTGAAGTCCATTTTGGCTTCATTAACTCTTTATTTGTGAGCGTTAATTACTGAAGAAGTCCATTAAAATTATAAAAATGTTTAACTTCAAAGAAAACCAACAGGTTTTCAGCTTAGCTTAAATAATGTGGCAGCAAAACAAAAAATTACAGCTATCTAATCTTCATAAAGTACAAAAAACAGTGTAAAATCGAACAGCAGTAAAATGTGAGTTTTTTTTTACAAATGCAAAGCAAGTCTATACAGTTCAAAAATAAAACAACATCCAAAAAAAAAAAAATTTTTTATTGCAAAGAAAAAAAAAAGGGGCAAATTACTGCGTTATTGATCATATGAGCCAAGAAGGACACATTTGTTTTTACATTATAGCAAGTCTAGAATGTTGTTTAATACAAGAGACAAACTTACATTTCATTCAATGGTAAATTCATTGTACAGGAGGGCACAAGGGTGCATCGCATAATGTCCAGTGGGGTTTGAGATCTCATAAGGCAAAATTGGCTTAAGACAAGATCAACAGCTGGATTGTTTCACAGCAGTCTAGTAAAAGTTCTTGCCCTAAACCAAAACAAACACACAACAGTGTCTCATGATAAATATTGGGGTATTTTTTACAGGGAGAAACAAGGTCAATGAGAACAGGCCTCTTTGAATAGAATGTGAAAATACTTACACTGTCATTCTGCTGAATAGGAAATAGTTTACAAAAGTAGACAAGAAGATGTTACAGTTGTATATTCAGATATTCATTTAATAAAACCAGTGTCCAAGCTTGTTTGACACAAACATTAAGCTGCCACACCCACAGACTGTCCAAGAGAAAGTTAAGAGACGGGGCACAAACAAATCCCCAGTGAGGCCCCATGTAAGCAGAAATACCTGTGTAATCAAGTACAGTGGGGCCACTTTAAAAACATCACAGACAACCATTTTCTGAAGATCAATTTTTAAAATGAAAGACAAGCATCCTATAGATAGAGACGCAGAAATTGCCACAGTGACATGACAGCAGTAAAGGATCTTTGAAAAGAGAAATGTGTCCAAGCAAGCAATCTTCACCATATTGTTGAACTAATTAAAGCAAATGAGTTTGTACTCCCATTGCCAAGTGTACTAGCCTAATGAAGAAAAACAGGTTCATTTAAAAAGCAGAAAAAGGATAGATCATGAGCAGCGCCCCGTATGTACATTGATAATCCCACGGGTGTGCATGTGAATGAAGTTAAATATTTCATGAGGCATAGCGTGGAAGCCAGGCCTGGGCTTTACATTGTCATAGTAATGGTGAGTGATGAAGATTCCTGCAGGGTTCATTGGAAACGCCCAGAAACCGTAGAGGTGGACCTCTTCGCAGAGCTCCAAGGCAGCAGTCACAAGCATTAGGCCGCTGCTAAGGCGTTTTGCTCTGACGCCCTGCACCGCCCAGAAACGCTGTACATTAAGGAGATACTGCGGATGAAAGAAGAACACGCCTCTCTGGGAGTCAAAATCATCCAGCATGTACTTGACTCGAAAAGAAACATCAGTATTGCGGGTGTTGTAAAAGGCAGGTAGCACCACTGATGAGTTCTCATAGTTCTGGAGAACTTCGTAGAATGGACGCCGCCATTTCTCTAGCTTCTGAAATCTGAAGAGAAAAGACAACAAATAAATGAAAAACATAAGGATAAACCAAAAAGTAATGTGTATATGGAAAAGATAAACAATGGACTACAAAAGTTTCAGAGCCTTTGAACTTCTCACATTTGGTTAAGGGGCAAAAACAAACTACAGTGTATTTAATTGGGATTTTATGAGCTTCAACAACACGAGGTAGGAAATAAATTTTATAGTGTGAGCGAAATGCATTTAAATAAAAAACTTATACATTTTAGAATGTATTCAGACCTCCTGAGACAATACAAAACACCCTTTCCTTGTGCTAGCTAAAAAAACAAAAGAAACAAAAATCATCTCCAAAAATGATATACTGTATCATACCTTTAATCACCATTGGGTTCTTGGGCTCACATTGATCTGTCGTTCTAGTATTCAGATTTTTTAAGGTTTTTATGATAGGTAAACAAATCCACTTATGGTATCATCTGATCACAGAACCTGCTTCCACAGGTATGATGTATCTCTTAAATAGCTTGGTGCAAACTGGAAACAAGACTTCTTAGGGCTTCTGTTTCAATTGTTTTTTTTGCTTACTACTTCTCTAAAATAATTTGCATCATGGACTGCAGGAAAAAGAGCTATCCTGTGAACAGATTCTCCCTTACCTGAGCAGATGATCATTGCAATCCTTCTAAAATTACCAGAGGCCATTTGGTTGCCTCTCTGACTAAAGGGGCTTTCAGACTGGATGCGGCAAGTACACAACTTTGCACTAAGATGGCATGCCATAGCCCAAGCGCCCCCCAAGCAAGGTCCGATGACATGGTGTCATGTCTGAAAAGCCTTTAATGCTGTCTTTTTCCAGCAAATGAAGAAAAACAGTTCTCCCAATACTGTTCCATTTATCAGAGGATGATGATGAGTATGTTTAAGAGATTTAATACAATAAAATTAATGGATGAGAGAAAGAAGAAAATTGGATTTACAGGGAAATTAAAGGTATAGTGGAGGATGTTTTTTTCTGGGTGGATCATGGAAACAAGTGGTCCTCCCAATTATTCTGATAATATGTTTACGTAAGGCCGTCCTAAGCGCTCATCCCCATTTTCACTTACCTGGGGTGAGTCTGACATAGTGGAAAAATTGCAAATCTTCTTTTGGAAAGTAAGCTTGTATGATGCAAACAACAACTTTTAAATAGTGTGCACGAGGAGAAATGGGCTTGCTGCTCTAACACACGTTTGATAGGCGTTCCCTCTCGGGAGTGGATACAGGGTTGTGCATGGGCATTTTTTTTTTTAAGTGGAGAGGGCAGGTCTTTTCAAAAATTTGCGAAAATCCTCCACTATACCTTTAATGCTTGTGGAAGGTTGTGTAATCTTGTCCGTCTAGTATTTCCAACATGCATAGCTTAATACCTTTCTGTGATAATGCTTGGATTTATGGTCACCAGGTCTGTTTTTGTGCCCACATCTGCTGAGTATTTCTCTTTGATCGGTGGTACATTGCATCTGCAAACACAGAATGGAAAAAGAAAGATTTTCTTTAGATTGTATACATTTTTCTTTTCTCTGAAACAAAAACTTTGGGGTGCTAAATACCAAGACATTCTAAGAGAAATTCTAATGAAATACTAATTTTCCCCAGCTAGTTTTTACACTTCCAATATCTTGTCTTGGTGTTTGCTCAAGTGAAAAAGGCATCATAAAATATTATAAATGTCAAAGCTTTTAAAACATCAGGTTAGCACACTAAAATACTATTAATTGATGTGTCTAAAAGGAGAAAAGCTTAGCAATTTTGAATGTTCAACATTATAAATGTTTATTAAAACATAACAAGGGCAAACAAATGATAGGATAATTGGAGAACTAGATAATAACCTGTTTGGGATATTTTGGTTATTCCATATGAAGGTATTGACTAATCCAATAAAAACATTTTAAGGTTAAAATCATAATATTATTTGATATAGGAATTAAAAAAATACTTTATGGATTCCAAAGGAAATTGTAGCAGAATTACATATTGTGGATTTTTTTCAGTTTTTGTACACGTTGATCGCTGTTGGCAGGAAGGATGTTCTGTAGCTGTCTGAATGATAGAAACTTTTGACTGAAGGCGCTCAGTTGTTGTTTTACAGTCTTCTGAAGAGGATGTTAATGGCTGTCCATAATGTTTTAATTTTATAGAGAATTCTTCTTTATAAAATTATATCCAGAGGCTCTATACATGGGGTCACCAACTTTTTGAAGTTGAGAGCTTCTTAATAGGTACTGAGTCATACAAAGGGCTACCAATTCTGACATATAAACTAGAAGAGTCACCTGGACCTCATGTATGATAAACATATTCTTAATGTTTCTTTTAGATCCACCCCTTTTCAGAATCTGTAAATGCAAGTATAATTGTAAAAGAAGAGCAACAGAATAAAATTTTAGACTGTTGGTTGATGCTATCTTTAGGAGAGACTTGAGGGTATCTCATGTAGTCCTAGGGGTCGCGCTGGTGCAGGCTCGCATCATGTTGGTAACCACTGCTGTAGAGGAGTTCCTAGAATAGAGCCGGCCTTCTTTTTCAGCTTGATCAGCTTCTCAGATGCTTGTTTCGATAAGATGCCACAAAGTGCCACACACCTCCTATAGTGTTCTGCTGGAGCTTGCTTTCCAGCGTTTTCCTGTATGCTTCCTTGTTTTCACTTATCTTACCTCTAAGGTTACTTCTGTACACTGTCTTCCTTCCTGAAGTATATATATATATTTTTTTTAAGGTTTTGCAGTTCCTTTGTATCACTGGTGATGCGGGCTGTACTATTGGCAAGGATCTTGCTATTCGGTGGAAATCGTGTTATTTACATAGAGGTCAATCAACCGCACACAGTTATTGCACTGTAGCCTAAAAATTACCTTACAAGACTTGTTCAGCTTCCTGTGAACATCTTCTGCCAGTTATCTTTAATGCAGGTTGTCTCTAATAAAGGGGCTTATACAATGAGCAGAGAAAAACAAGATTGTGATTTCCTAAGAAGGTCTTACTTTGAAGGTGTATTATGCCCTTGACATTTGCAAAAATAAAGTCTAAGGTTTTGTTTTCTCTGGTACAGCAGCTGTGAAAAACCTTTGGAACATTTGCAGTATAGCAGAGAGCAAGGTGTGATTGAAATCACCAGGTATTGCCACAAATGTATTTGGATGTTGTTTTTGTAGATTATTAGACTTAGACTTCCTTTATTGTCATTGCACAAAAAACACAGGGTGAATCTTGACAATGAAATGTCGATTACTTGGCTACCAGTGTTACAGAGCTGGGACCTTATTCCTGCACAATAAATATGTTTTCTATGAGTAAGAGCTAGCTATATGATCAGCGGGAAGTTGAATTTTAAACAGTTGCCAAAACTATACTGGAGTACTCTTTGGGTAAATAATATAGACTAAAACAATTGCCGATAGTTCAATACCTGGGCTACAAAATTTCACAGTAGCATGTCCTGAATGACATCATCTGTTGTTCACAAGCACTGTTAACCCCCTTGAGTTTTCCAGCCTTCTTTAAATATCTGTCTGCTCATATGGTCAAAAAGTCAGCCAGAGAGACACTGGATTATTTCCTGCATACCTGAGAACAAAATCGGCTGAATCGATTTCCTTTCCACATTTGGTGTTCTTGATGATACCTCCATTTCCAATAACAGCACATTTTTTGAACTGGGATTTGGAATATGGCATATCCTAGATTTTAGAAACAAAGTAAAGAGGAGCTTTAGAGGGGGAAAAAAAACATACACACCAAAAAACCAGGTGATAAAAAGTGAACAAAAAAAGAAGCAAACAGGACATCTCACATCTGGGAACATCTTGAAGATCTCTGAGGTAATAGGGAGGATGCCACTGGTGTCCACCTCATACCTCAGCTTGGACCCGGCAGGAGTATTTCTCTTGGTGGTGAACAAAAAGGATGGAGCATTACAGCAGCGGGACAGAGACATCCTTTTGAAGAAAATAAAAAATATTATAAAGTTACTTCAGCTAAAAGTGAATTGATGATTCCACAATCTTTATACAGAACACCAAATTTGAAAAAATGAAGCCCTGTCTACACTATTTCCCAAAATAGTTTTTGTTCCCTTGTTTCTATTCCTTACTGATCACCTTGGTATCTCAGGTTAAAAGTTCAATGCTAAATGCATGGTCAAAGAGTGCCATCAAGTGGGTTAAATACTGTAAGTATGAACCAGATAAATATAGAAAATAAATTTAATGTACTGGTAATGTAGTCACTCCTGGCACCTGAGAAATCTTCATTAGTGCAGACTGAGTGTATGCACAGAGTTGCATAATATTATAACATAACTTTCCACTGTTTTATCATATTGATTAAATTTAGGAAAATTATACAACAGTGGTGTCTATATGTGCGATCTATCACATCCGAAAGTAGCAAGGGTTATGCTTCCGAGCCTTTAAATATGTCCAGAGAAATGGAGCTGAAACGTCAGATGAAATTATGCATGCTACAGAATAATATGCTTAGAAAGTGATGTTGGGGAATAATTTTTTTAAACTGAATATCTTCATACACATTTTAAGTAAAAGGCATACATGATGTAAAAGAACAGAGTTAGAATAGAATAGAAAAAAATTTGAATAACCAGCATGTTTTATTAGAAACTTCTTCTTTACGTTTTCAAATAAATATTTTTCTTCAGAACTTACAAATACTGTTATTTTCTCTCTCAATGCTGTTTTTTAAACATTATCAGAATAAAACCAGGAATTTAAATTATTATAGAAAGTATCTCTTATTTTGAGAAAAACTGTATAAAAAAATCTATATATTTGATAAAACAGGCTTTGCAAATACCTATCTTCAGATAAGCAGTTATTCTGCTGGATTAAATTAAACTTACCTAAAGTTGCTGGTCTCTTCTTTGTTCTGCTCCCATTTGCAGACCTGCAGATTTCGCCATCTTTCGAACAACTCTGAGGTTTTTACCCTGGTAGACACAATTCATAGATTTAGGACTAATACTTAGCACAGCAGTAAAATGTGAGATTTTAACAAATGCACTCAAAAGATTTTTTGGACTTTTCAAATGGTGACTTTTTTCCATTAGGGTGCTTAAGGTTAAAAGGTAGGATTCAATGGAAAGTCTTTGAGCAACCCAGCAGTAAATAAAGGCCTTTTGTCCAAGAGAATACATTTGACAGAAACTTTTAAAACCTCAAATTTGTGCATCAAGGCTGTGTGAATATTAATGCTATTCATTGTAGAGGGGGAAAAAACTATTTAGACTGTTTTTGGCACCTCTGGTATGTTGAGAATTGTAATATAGCTCAGCAGTAATCAGCTACATTATGTAAATATTAATTATAGTAACCCATAGAAAAACACTTAAAAAATACAGTAAAGGCTCAGGCAGAATAAAAGTCCTTAATGTTTAAAAAAAGACACATCATATACAGTACTACGTACATTTAAAGGGCATATATCAGAGTATTTGAAACCTAAAAAAAAACAACTAAAAGGTTTGAGAGTATCACATATACACCTTTATGTAAAATATTAAGACTTATTAAAAGAAATGAGACAGATAAAAACAGATTTTAAAAAATGCTACAATTCTTTAACTTGTGAACTTAGATTCTAATCTCATATCTGTCTGAGACGGCCATTGTTTTATACATTTATGCATGAGTTTGGCTTAGGATCTAACAAAATCACTCTTCAGCAAGTTACAACAAATTTTTAGCTGCCTAATTCTAGCTTTTATTCTCAAATTTTGAAATACATTTCTAAACTTCTACATGGACACTGAAATGATTAATGTGAGCTATAACCCCTAACACAGATTAATTGGGAGGGTGTATTTAGGCATTATCATGTCTTGATTCCATTTATGTGTAGCCAGGATATTGTATATCATAAAATAAGCTTTGCTTTTTGTCAGCATTGTTTTACACATTGTGCATTTTCGGCATATGTCAGATAAATTGCAAAGTTTAATGTAGAGTTGCTTTGAGGATTGTTTTTCAATTTCTGTGGTTATTTATGATTAGACTCAATTTGGCTAAAAGATATGGAGGAAAAAGTAAAATGGCAAATGTTGGTACATGAAAACATGACAAAAGTGAACACATAAAAACTCAAAATCGGATTAACATGACCTGGTAAAAATAATTTACAGATTATGTCACAGTTTCACAAAAGTAATTCTAGAGGCTCAAGAGCTCAACTAAAGTGCAGCAACTGTGGAGCATTAAGAACAGTTTTGGTCTGCATGCTTTGACCTATGATCCTTTTAATCGGTGTCATCCAATAGTTAGATAACAATCAAGTTTGTCTTTCTGTGTTTGCGGACATATTTTAATCAGTGTATTTCCTGGGGCTGTTGGTCAAACATTATAAGATCTTTCTTGCCTTCAAAAGTTGCAGCTACCTTTGAGTTCAATTTCTCTGGCCAAATACACTTGCTAACACTCTATGTGGAAATTGGATATAAAGCTTTAAAACAAACCAATCTAACTGCAGTAGCATAAACTCATGCTAAAAATTTAAAAAGTAATTTATTACATTTATATTCTTAAAGACATTTCATCCCATGGCTGCCTGTAACATTGAGAACTGTGAGAGAAAAGGCTAGATGAGATCTAAGTTTATCCTAAGTTTATCCTTCCATCCCTCGGCCATGCCACTGGACAGGAAATTAAAGCAAATGTTAAAGCTCAGAGTTAGAGAAAAGCAAGGAGTGGCTTCCAGGGGCAAACAAACATATGTAAAAGTAACATACTTTAAGGTTTAAATGCACATCTTGTAGTAACTGTAAAGGTTCCTGATAGAATTGATGATTGATAATCGTCTAGAAAGGAAATAAACTCACACTTCAGGTTGTGAACCATATACATTGACATGATCACAGACAGCTACTCACATTGTCAGGACTTTGACGTCCATAATCTCCTGTCGGAGCTCTCTGCAAGTCGTTGAGTTGAATTCAAACGCGCCGCCATAATTTTCCAAATACCTGCAGGAATAAATACAGTCATCCTCTATCTACAGCAACTGACTTAAAACAATCAACAGTATTAACAATAAAGTGGTTACCTTTTATATATATATATACATAACAAGGTATAAAATTTAACAGCAAAACAAGCATTAAGCACAATATGTCTAGTGTTTGTGAGATATTAAAAAATAAAGGTAGCAATTTGGGATGAGACAATGACAGAAGTGATGCAGCTGATTTTGGGCATCACAAACAGGACAGTAGTATTTTGCTTATTGGACACTTGCACCAGATTCTAAAACATCTTAGACTAAACCAATGTCATCCATTTAGTGAGGAAATATTAAACTTCTCATATTCGCACATGCTAAAGTAGATAAAATAAGACTTGCATGATATTAAACTGATATTATGGGGTTTAAATATGTTTCTGTTTTTTTTTCTCTTATAAATAGGAGTATTCAGAGAGAAAATAGGATTGATTTAAGCTTATTTGGTTAAAATGGGAAATGTTATAAAAGTGTAATGTCTAGTTAATATGTGTATTGGTGTACCTGCATTTGTACTAGCTGCCTAAAAGGTATTTTGTGCCTTAAATTCTGATTTTGTGCAGCTTTCCTCCACTGAAGACATGAACACATACACAAGTGGTCATGCAGACAAGGGATCATGTGAAGGATTAGCAACCAAGATCTATTTGAAGTAAATAAACTACAGTTAAAGAGCATCCTGCTTGTCAGATTATTCAATAATTCAGCCTAGCTGTAACTCATACTGAGGTTGGAGTAAAAGCCCTGCAGCAAAATATTTTTGGAAATGAGATCAGTATGAGTCAGTCAAAAATTCCATCACTATGCATGTATGCTTAGGAGGAAATAAAGCAATGTTGTCAGTTCAAACAAGCTAAGGGGAAACCACCTATATTGTAACATTTATAGCTCTATTTTGCTTGTTATAAAAACATTATTTTAAAATCGCACAGAGCCAGAACCTCCAGGGTATGTTGCATATTGAACAACATTGTCATTTTATAGTAATTTTCCTATTTGTCTTATCTTTCCTCTTTTTAGCATTCCATGTATAAATACTACAGTAAGTAGCTTAAATCAAACCAGTTTTCACTGTTATCTGAAAAATTTCCATTTACTTTTCTTTATTAACTTTTTAATCTGTAGGGCCTTACCATGCCTGTTTTGCCATTTGTACAATATCCCTTTTTTTTTTTGCACAATTCTCTACTGGAGGCGCATGACTGATGATAGTACAGTGGAAATAAGAGAACCTTTAAATATAACATTTCTGAATATAATTGGAAGCATGTATTTCTTTAAAAAAAAAAAAAAAAAACACTGCTATAAAAATGTGCAGGATGGCTGTGGATGGTGCAACTATCAGCAATCTTGGCTTTGTAATGCCAGTAGGGGCTCTCTGTGGTGCAGGTGTATGATTAATATCTATTTTCCCTGCTTCCCTTTAGCAAGCTACAACATGTGCAAAACGTTCTTCCAGAGCTATCAAAAGGTGTGCCGTACGGGTCCTACTAAAGCTTCGGTTCACAACATCTCCCAAATGGAGCCTAAGTCTAAAGCAGCATAGCTCTGTATAAAAAAGGTTAAAGTTCAATTCAGTTTATTTTTATGGTGCCAATTCATAACACATCTCATCTCAAATCCATTTACAGAGATAATTCAATCAGACCATTAGTCAGACTGGTAAAAAGGTTTCTATCAAGAATTAAAGCAGAATTGGCAGAATTAGTGAAGGTAAATGCATAGGCAAATATGGTTTGTGTTTTTACTGCTGGTCAAGAAACAATAATGCAGAGTTGCAAATACTTTTAGAAACAGTAATGTATGGAATGGCAGTGTGGACAAAATTTTTGGGTGTGGTTTTTACTTATGGGCATAGTGAAAAATGCTCTGCATCATGACTTCAGTTAAGTAATAATAAAATAAGGTTTTTATATCAACAAAAATAGGTAAATAAATTTTTCTGCGTAATACTCAACTTTTCAGTCATCTCTACTGTCTCAGTTAGTGCAGGTTTCCCAAATAAACACAAGTCATTTTCTACGTGATTGATTCTGTCATCATTAATTTGAAATGTTAAGCAAGATTATCTATATGAGTGTCTTGGATGTGATAGAATATACTGCTATTTTGAATATTGTTTGTCTTTTTGGTGGGTGAGGAAACAAATTATTCTATTTTTCCCTTATTTCCAATAAAGCAACTTGTTTTTTCATTAAAATTGTTACACAGTTGTTAATGCAGTGCATTATTATGCATCCCGTCCCCACAATTAGGTGAAGACCTCTAAGTTGGGTGCATATTTATTAGTCAACAGTTTCCTTATTCTGAAAAAAAAAAAAAATAATAATTTGATAACTTTTTGTCAATTTGAATCTAAATTCAAAATTGTTCCATTAAACTAAACAACCGCATTGATGTTAAATAGAGAAACAAATATGATTCAAAGGTTAAGAAAACAGATTCTTATCCAGATAATAGGGTTTAAAGTTGTGCTAATAGATATCAACCATAAGTCATAATGTTAGAGTTAAATTTAAATATTTTATAGGAAATGATCCCTTCATAAATCAATGTAAAATGGTACTTTTACAAATATCAGTTACATGTTGTTACTACATGCATAACAGTTGGGGAATGGCTGGATTTAGCTGCAAGAACAATGTCTGGTTTTTTACATGAAGGCTGGAATTCTTCAAATATTAAATGAGACATGAGTGTTAAAAATATGGAAAATGAAAACATTTCACCTGTAGGTCCGGAGATGAAAGACTTTAGTGATTCAAAGAAAGATACAAAGGAATGCAACGTGCAATACTTCCAAAGTGAAGCATCAAAGGAACAAGATGCTGGGATGAAATGGAGCAAAAACAGAAATAATGAAACTGGTTGTCTACATCCACCTGATGATGCAGTGTATTTCTGAGGTTGTTCTGGGTACATAGATTAGACTTGAGACATTGACCCGATTTGACCTTTTTTTTGTTTGCTTGTTTTAGCTAAGATGATGAAACCTTTGCAAGTGTGCTCTGTTCAGGTCTAAAAGCAAGTCATCAAATGATTAACGTGATTGGATGAATTTACTCTCGTAAGGCATCAAGGATCAACCAATCCGGCATTTTACCTCAGATATTGAAAACTCTTATGAAGATTTGGAGATTTGGAAGGGGTGTGTAGGGGAAGGGGGATCTTTCACATTCCTGTCTTCTTGTAACAGCAGGAAAGAGTAAAAGGAGCAAGTAAATCCAGGTCGCAGAGAGAGACAATGCAGATGTGAGAAGGGGAAATAGAAGGAGCAGAGGTAGGAATTTACATTATGTAAATGGTATACACACAGAAAGCTGTGTAGAACACGTCAGACACATGTTGGGGAGGAGAAGGCATTTGGAGATGGGTGCTGGATGGGGGACACAATGGGAGAATGAGAAGCCAGTACATCAACAGGAGACCGTGGCTCAACCAGCTTCAGAGGTGGTGAAGGGTTTGGGTGGGGGGGAAGGGGGTCGAGAGGGTTAGACAACATGCAAGAGTAAAGCTTAAGTGCAACCACTAAGAGACATGAGAGTTTGTACCTTTTAAACTAATGAAAAAAGAAAGAGGCATTCTTGGGTTTCTGTGAAAAGGACTGGAAAATGCCTTTAAACAGGCCTACCTTTGAGAGCGTAATTTTTTCTTCTTAATATCAGCTAGGCAGGGTGTGATTATTACGGAGATCTGTGAATCTGGCTGATTATTCTGACGGTAACATCTGTCAACATGCAGACAGGTCAAGTTAGAGTTAAATGTTGTTCTGCAACAGCATCACCCCCTGCCAACTTCCTGAACCTGTGGATTTTCAACACAAGAAGAAAAAAACCTGCGAAAGTGTTGCTGCTTGTGATCTTTCTACAGTGTCTTAGGAAACTCATTGGCGTATCCCAGTACACACATTCTGGTCTCCGTTGTCACTATAAAGAATTCTATCTTTCCTTCTCTTTCTCATACACACATACGATGTTGTGTAGTTAGTCAGGATTGAAAGGTACCTTTTCCTTCCATTTCTGGCAGGCTTCAGAGATCCATCATCGAAGAAATTAACGGGGCCGGTCCAATTTCCGGTCTCGTCCCCTTTGACTCGGCTAAACTGTTGTGCACTAGTAAAGAAATCAGTCAGTTTATTTGGTATTTATTTAGTCCTTGTTCTGTGCACACACATACATACACACACCACCATGTCCTTGTGTCCACCCATCAATCTTCAAAACTGCACATTCACATTGCTAGTTATGCACAACTCAAGAAAACATCACACCACACAAGGTATAAAAACATTTTTTTTTGCTGATGAAATTACAATTTCATTGTCTAATTTATGCTCTGCTAGGCTGTTTGCATAAATCTGTAAAACATTTTTACTGCTGAATTTTGGCCCTCAAGAGTTTTAGACTCTGATGTGCTAAAATCGATGTAATTTAAAGTGGGAAACAAATGTCAATAGTAAATGTCATTTTGTAGCTGAAGGACTGATGCCAACAGATTTATTCAGTCTTCTGTGTCCAACTTAGACATCTTTTATTGCTCATTTCTTCTGAACAATATGTGAAGAGTTTATTGATTCTTCCTGATTTTTTTCCCCGTCAAATTCATATTCCATCTATTCAAACATGATGAGGTGTGAAACCTTTAACATATGACTGACAGTTATGCAAGTAATCATATGAGTCATTTCTGTGAGTGCTCTGTGGGCGTTGAGCTAATTTCAGCGGGGGAGAGTGAACCCTAAGAGCCTCTCTGGATGCATTATGTGAGTAAGTATTTATCACAGGGGACTTGTGTCAATGCCATTTTGAAAGTACTTTTCGCCTTTCTGAGTGCCTCTCCAGCATCTCTGTCCTACTCTGCAAGTGGTGATAGAAGAACACACTGAAAATATAGGGTTTTTGGCTCGAAATGGGACAAAAGCTAATCGAGCAGAACAATTAAGGCACCAAAAAGCCGCCTACTGAAAGCTGATCACATAAACCTCCTAGTGTTATGTTAAAACTAATGCCTGCAGGAACATTTGGATAGTATGAGTCGCATGATACCAAGTACTTTAGTTAACCAGACTGAATGCTATCTACACCCTTTATATAAGCTGCTTAAAAAAGTTAAAAAAGTTAAAAAATAATCCACTGGACTTTTTTTTCCAAGTCTGAAGACATTTCGCTTCCCATCCAGGAAGCTTTCTCAATTTAAAATGTCTGGAGTAGCATTTGAGTTCCAGGCTAATAGAGTGGCACTAAAAAACATGCAAATTAAACTGAAAAAACAGATCCACCCCTTAATTGGGGAGCCATTGTGTTTGATTGTTGGCCTGCAATACCCGATACTGGCCCATGCCTCTGAAAAGGGGAGATGTTAGGGTCATTGTTGGCCTGGCTGAGCAAGCAAGATGTTTTGATCCCTGCATGGCGACAACAACTATATCCCTATATAACTGCATAGTAGTTTTATTAAAAGCTGGAACCTGAAACCACCCCTTCTAAGCCATAACACTGCTTTTTTTTATGCCACTCTATAGGCCTGGAACTCAAACACTACTCCAGACATTTTGAACTCAGAAAGCTTTCTGGATGGGAAGCAAAACGTCCTCAAACTTGGAAAACAAAATGCAGTGTTTTTTTTTTGTTTTACTTTTTCAAGTTTGTTAGAATGACTATGACCTGGGTAACTGAGAATCTTTATCAGCAACATAATGATATACTCAGTTCAGATATCAACCAAAGTATTAGCAAACAAACAAGCAAGAAGTGCTCTGCATCCACACACTCCACCCTCAGAGTCAGCAGTTCAGTAGAATAGGAATCTCTAGGATTTTTAACCTGCTTGATTTAGATTTTGACTTCCATTAAATGCATGTGCAGTGACCTTTATAAGAATCCTAACCAAAGAACTTAGGATTTACACAATGCATAAAGAAAGACTGAGATTCACTCTGATAGATCTAAACAATCATTTATCAGTTGGATTATTCAGTTTTCCACTTCTAAAGAAAAAAGGGCATTATTTTTAGATCCTGAACCAGATAGCTTCTTATTATTAAGATAGAGAATTAATCATTTATGGTCCTTTGGTTGTGGATTTGAATGTCTCTTTTCCCAGGTGGACCAATTGTGCAAAAACACTTTGTTTTGTTTTTTTCAAAACAAGCTATTCGTGCACACATTTGAATTAATTGTAGATGGTCTCTAATTATTAAAATTAGCTCAAATATAAACATACAGCTTTACTGATATTTGCTAAATGTAATCACAGAGCTGCATCTTAATCAAATGCTTTCTGAAAACATAATACATTTCTAAGTAAATTTCTCCCAGTTCTTTAATCACTTTTCTTGAACTGTTAATTAAAGCTGTTTATTCTACATCCGGAAACCAAGACACCCTTCTCCAAAATACAGATTTTGTAGGTAGCCATCTAAATAATTCAAATATGTTGGTAAAATGTTTAGTCAAGACACAAAAACTGAGCTACAATATTGTACTGTGAGTTCATGTAGCTGTCATCAGAACCCCTACATTAGACAAAGAAGATAAAAACATGAAAAGAATGAGTAGCTCCAAATGCGTCAATGTTTACCTTAAATCAACAGATAAAACGTGGATATAATTGGGTGCTCTAACTGAGTATTAAACATCAAAACTATTTTTGAAATGAGTAAAGCAGACAACATAAAGTTTAAGGAATGGCCCTGAAATCAAACCATTTAAGTTTATGTACTGTGAAAGGTTTATGAAAGGTGGTTTGGTGCCAGAACAGCAGCTTATAAAAATTAGCTGTACTATTTTTATATCCAGACACAATTCTGCCAGAGCTTTGTCAATAGCTCCAGAAAGTATGTAGTTTCTCTGAAACTTCCAAAGGGTTTTTAAACATGTGTTATAAACATATATTGAGCTGTTGTTCAAATGTTTGATTCAGAGTTTATTAAAAATAATACATTTTAGATTTTCCACTTAATTCGTATAGATTATTTCTTGGCTATTCTGGATATATTATTATATTATCTACCCTGAAAGTATCCAGTTTGAAAAAATAAACTGTAAATTTAATGATTGCTCAGAGAATAAATTCCTATATTAGATCACCTTTAGGATCAATGACATCTTCTCACACCCACTCAACTTTGGATGGTTACAAACCAGCCTCTTCCAAACCTGCAGCATTTGCTCTAACCCCCCTGACAGAATATTTTTAGATGTCACCAGTGTCTCTCTTCACCAAAGTATGTCACTCAGAGACATCATCAGCTACCTCCAGCTCTGTCTTTTTCACAGTCCATTATTCCTCATAGCCTGATGTCAAGGATTACAGATTAATAACACATCTGAAATACATAGAAGGCACCTTAATGTTTTCTGTGCTGCATGCATACATGCCCAGTTTGCAGGACTCTTTGACATTATTAGCAGGCTTGGCTTTGAGAGAAGAGGAAACTGGGTGTGGTCAGACACGTGGAGGACCTCTTTACTATTAATGCGTATGGAAGGCTTTGTTTAAATTACAGCTTCTCTTTTTTCTTCCTCACTCTGCACACACATGCAAACACACGCATCTCATCACACCTTTTGCAGTCTCTCCCCCACCGTCTCCCCACTTGTGCAGACAAGAATGAGGCAAAATGGCGGCCGCTGAGCCCACTGGTGTCTGTTGTGCAGCTTGTTCCCGCCTCTCTCCCATAGAGGCTTGGTGAAAAAGCAGTGCGTAAAGTTGATGCGAGCATTGAATCTGAATTCATGGATCTCTTTAGGTGGCGGTCAGGATGCATGAATCCAAACTGAGTTTATTAGAGGGGGGCCAGCAGGGTGACAGGGGATGGGGGTAGTGGGAAAACTGGTCCTGCTGCACATATATGCTTGCTTTGAAGGAAGCATGTATGTGCTTTCTCTGTAAAAAAAAAAAATATATTTGAGGTGAGGGGTCCTTTTCCTGGAGTGTGAATGGGCGTTCCTTGTGAGATATCTCATATGGCAGAGATATAACATCCCAGCATCTGCTTGTTTCACACTGATTCATTAAAAAAATTTAAAATCTCCTGAAAGTTGAGGAAAGATGGCTCATTGAATGGGTTTTAAAAGGGGACGTGGAAGAGGGCTCAGCACATATCTTGCAGAGCTGCTACAGAGTTGGCTCTGCAGTGGCTGTGTGGACCAATAAGAAATACACATCATCGTTTACGTGCTGCTAATCTGCAGTCATGGTAGTAGCTCATTTGCACTGTGAGAATCAGATGCCTCTGTAAGATGTAGGCTATGACCAGTCAAGAAGGCTGAAACAGAAAAACAAAGGCTTTTGGGGGGAAAACATCACCATATACAGCTGGACTGCTGTGTATGGTATGAATTATGATGCTTAATATTTAGAAAATATCAAAAATAAATTCTATGCTGCCAGGGAGAAAAAAAAAAGATGGATGGTTAGTTGCTATTGTTCTTTTAGGTCATTTAATGATCGTTTATGCCTGTTTCCTAAAACGTAGCTCAGTTAAAAACACTCGCATCAATAATGAGTAATTGTAAATGTTATCATGCATGATTTATCCACACTAAACTATTCATTAGTAGGAAAATTACTACATAGGCATGCTTTTTAGGTTTTTTAATTTTTTTAAATTTTTTTTTTGTATCAATCACAAAACTAATTTGCTCTGAAAGGGAAAAAAGTAAACACTTACCTCTTGATGTAATTTTTGCCATAAAGAATCTGCTGCAAAAGCGTGACGAGTCCAAATGCGCAAATAAATATGAAACACAGGGACCTACTGCCGAGAATATCTTTGCCCGACGAAGGGTCGGAGTATGCCATCCTTCGGCGCAGCATCCAGAGCTGATGGTGACACCCGGAGAGGTGTCTCTCTGCGCTGCATTCAGAACAGGAACAGGTGCCTCATCATAACCGAGCTGAGCTGAGCTGGACATCCATCGCCCGCCACCTCTCTAGGCTGTTTCTCCGCTCTCCAACCGGAGCGTCATTGTTGATGACCGAAAAAGCATCTCAATTTATCACAAGATCTGATGGTTTCTGCAGCGGGTGGTTCTGCGTCCAAAACCAAAATATATGGTTTTTGTCGTCCCGAGTGGTATGCAAAAAAAAAGAAGAAAAAAAAGACAAAAACAAATCAGGAATTGAGGTTTACTCCTTCTGAAGGGTATTTATATTGCTGATATAACAGCGATAGGATAAGACATCTCCCGTTATGTCTAATGTCAAATATGTGCAAGTAGACGTGACTGCAATAAAAAAAGGATGATGCGCTTTTCTCAGTGAGGCTGACGGGGGCGCGCCGCGCGCCCCTCACGTGCTCCTTACTCAGCCAAAGCCCAAGGTCATGGACCGTTTTCCAAGGATGTACCAATGCACTCTCAACATCTCCTACCAAAAAGGTCTCCTGAAGCCCCTATGCAGAGGTTGCGCCTAAACATTATAATGCAGACGTTCTTTACAGACAAATGAGTTTAATTACACCGTAGACCCAAAGCAGAGGCAGGAAGGCAGAGATTAATTTCAAGTTGTTTTAATAATGAATAAAAAAAAAAAAACTAAAAACAGAGACAGGTTATCCAAAAATCCAAGATGAAAACCAGAGTCCAAATAAACAGGGAGACCAGGAGTCTAAAGTCTAAAGATAAAAAAAATATGAAAACACAAGTCTAAACGTACCACAAAAAAACACCATGCATGGAGACATCAGGGGAATCAAAATCACAAGGAGGGAGGCTCAGAGAGACGAGTAGGAGGTATTTATAGGAGACAGAAACAAAGAGAGGACTAATGAGCAAACTGGGAGCAGGTGTGCACAGAGCAAGAGAGGAAAAGAGCTAGGGAAAAAAGGAGAACATAAGAGGGCAGCAGAGGGCAACAAATGAAAAACCTGGAAGACTGGAAATAACTAGAACACAACAAAGAAATAATAGTTAAACCACTAGGACTATAAAACATGGAGAAAAGTAAAACTAAACACTCAAAAGAAAACATAACAGAACCAAGACTGACACAGTTACTGAGAAAAAAACCAAACAACAAAATAAACTAAGAATTAAACCACAAAAAACTAAGAAACAAAGAGAAAAGCAAAACTGGATACTCAAAAGAAAAACATCAAAGAAAACAGAAACCTAACAAGGGTCAATCTACACTGTTCCAACAGGAACAAGCACAACGTCCATATTCATAAATAAAGACAAACTATAGTTTCCTACAACCTTTGCTAACAAATAGACGCATATATTTAAAAATCCGTCTAGATAAAAGGTGTATTGGATCTAATTATTTTAGGTTAACAGTTCTGGAGCGAACATCTTTTCCATCCACCTACTTTTATCTATATCATTCTACAATAAATTTATATTTACAAGTACTAATATCTATATAAATTGATAATTTAATAGGTTTTTAAAAAACATATTTACAGTAACTATGATTTCACTGAAGACTTTTAGATGACTTGCAGAGACACATAATTTTCTCTTTACGGCATATAACACAAAATCTAGTTCTGAAAGAGCATGAATTCTGTACAAATCAACTTTAATGTTGGTATATTGATGTACATAATTAACCACAGTGTTTTTGTTGTCAGGTAATTGTTAATATATATAAAATTAAAATGTTTTGAATATTATACTTGAGAGAAAAAATGGTAGGGGTGGCCACAGGGGTAGCCAATGATTGGCTAAGGGTGGCCATGGCCCCCCAATCGAGCTCCACCCATGGAGACAAAGCATTTATGAAACAGGGCTCCCTTCTACCATTGGCAACATGGCTCACTGCCCAGGGCGCAATATCAGAGGGTACAGTAAACAAATAATGTATTGTATTGGAAAAGGTAGCTAAGAAAAATATTTGTACGCCAATGCAGGCTAATGGAGGTCGTCTGATCTGAAACGGAAATTCGATGTTAAATTAATCAATTTTTTTTTTTTTTACGTAGGCTTGTTAAACCAGAAATAATTAGATCTGAACATAGTTTAATTGAAAGACTGGAGATTCATATTCATTAAATTTTATACAAATTTTTAAATCACTATTATGTTTTCCGTACTCTGTGGGAATTGACCTTAATTGCATGAACAAAGAAAAAGTTGCCAAAGGCATGCACTTCAAAAAATGTAAATCTTAATAAGTATTTTTTTCTTAAAACAAGTGCATTTTGTCTTGAATTGAGGAGGTAAGTTAGACACATTGCCAATGAAACAAGACAATTTATGTTTAAAATAAGAAAGACCAATTGCAGTCTCTTACTGTATTTCAAGTGCATATTTTAGTAGTAAAAATACTCATTCCATTGGCCGATCATCTTATTTACCTACTAAAATTGAGGGTAAATACACTTCATTTAAGAAGTTTTGTTTTTGCAGTGTGAAATGGTAGACACAATTTTTTCTGGAAGTATATCCAAGTTTTCTTTTGCAACTCATAACATCTTGTTATGCTAAATGATTTTAACTGGCAAGCCAAGATCAAAGAGAATTTCACCAGACCATACTGCTCTATACTGCTCACTCCTCCGGCATGTCAACCTGAATGCATATAATAGATAACTTAGATAACTTAATATTCTCTAAAATTATTACTATCCATCCATCCATCCATCCATCCATCCATCCATCCATCCATCCATCCATCCATCCATCCATCCATCCATCCATCCATCCATCC
>NW_015150687.1:936258-945613 GCF_000732505.1 Cyprinodon variegatus
TCTATCTATCCATTTTAAAACGTCAAAAAATAAAGAAAAATCATGAAACAAGCAAATAAAATTTAGAATAAATTATTAAACTACTACCCACATATGAAATATAAATATTACAAATGGTGTAAAACATGCTGTGTTTTCATATGATGTCTTTAAGTTTTGAGGGGTAATTGTTTTGTTATGTTCTCACTGCACCTATGTGAAACATACAAATCTAAAAAGTAACATTTAAATCTACATAAAATGAAAAGCCGCACGTGGACACTTTTGTCCTTGGTTATATTAAAGAATGTGCTGTGGGGTCCGTATAGCTGAAACCGCCATTAGTAGATGATTTTTTGTTTTTGTTTTGTTTTGTTTCCTATTCATAGACGTTTTAAAAGTAATCCTAGACGGACCCATTTCTCTGTTACACCGGACGTAGCACGGATGTAATTTTATGCTGTGCCCGTTCTTCTTCCGGTCTCTTTCCCCACTGCCACTTGGTGAAAATGGTAAGAAGCAATGTCGCTAAACAGAAATCTTTCAACATCTGCAATATCAGAAGGTCATTTGAGACCAACTGACAGTTTTCTGTTATCCTATAATTAGTGGTATCGTTTATCTATAATATTTATAGGATGAATCTTTCTGGTGCTGAAATTTGTTTGTGTTTATTCGGCATCCTTGTAGCATTTTCCGCTAGCATTAGCGTCAAGCGTTAAGTGCGGTAAACGGTATCAAAATAAGCATACCGACACGGAAAACTCTACATGGAACCATTTAATCTAGTAGTGTTTTAGTAAAATACGTGTCCATTTAAATGTGCTAACTTAGCCCGAAAGGTTAGTGTTTTATTGAGGTGTTTTTCTTTCGGATCTAATTGTATTAAGGTTTCCTTAAACTGGAGCATTGATACCTACAGTCTAGTGATTAAACATTTAACTTACATTTGAGACTACATTAAATCAGTGGGTGAGATATGAAGTCTTGTCAATGATGTTTTCAAACAAATGTCTGAACATATGACTGGCTGTGATTCCTTTATATTTGCTGAGACAAGACATGTATAGATGTTTGCATGTCTCCTTAAGTTTTGATGCGTTTTCCTTTAATTGATGAATTTCTCCCTCGGCAGACCAAGGGAACATCTTCATTCGGTAAGCGCCGAAACAAGACGCACACTCTGTGCCGTCGCTGCGGGGCCAAGGCTTATCATCTGCAGAAGTCCGCATGTGGCAAGTGTGGCTACCCCGAGAAGCGCAAGAGAAAGTGTAAGTCCTAACATACAGTGCATGAGATTCAAATGCATATTATTTCTCATTTTTCTTTGAGGGAAAAAGCTAAATCAGCTTCTCTAGTGTTTAAGTTTTCCTCTTGTAATTTTTTCAATAATTTTTCTGTATGTGTACTTTTTATCTTTCAGACAACTGGAGCGCAAAGGCTAAGAGGAGGAACACCACTGGAACAGGCCGTCTGAGGCACCTGAAGGTCGTCTACCGCAGATTCAGGTGGGAAGAGCTGCTGAGAAATAAATTTCGCTCTTAGAAATGTTTTTGTATCTTTGAAATTAGGGGTTAATTGGTCGATTTTTAAACATAACTTCTCGTCTCTTTTGCCAAATATTTAGTTTCATCTGTCATTTTCACTCAGAGCCAGGTATATAAATTTGTATCATGCACAATAATTGATTCATAAATGGAGACATGAAAAGGTTAATGTTAGGCAAATCTTACCTGAAGATGTATTTAGTCTGTCACAGTTTAAGAGGAACTTTGTCAGATCCAAACTAAATGTTATGTTCTGCATGAAATGTCAACAAAATTCCTCCGGCTAACTTTTAATCCACTGAAATGTCAAGAGGTTTAGGTTGTTCACCTAAAGAGTTGGGGAATTTAATGTTAAAATGTTAAACCAGAATATTTGGGGATGAAACTGTTTATAACCATATGGTTAATGTCTTTAGTTTGGTGTTAGTGCAAACGTCATATGTACATGAATGTTTGTATAATGGTTGTAGTAAGGTGTATTAACTAAACAATTTATTTTTCTAAAACAGTGTAGAACTTTCTTAGTGTTAAGAAATGTCAGTAAACTAAACATCTGAGGAAGAAGTAATCACACAGATTGACCACGGGGAGAATTTATGGCTTTAATTATAAACAAAAATCGCAAGCCAAGATTCTTTCCACTTGATTGGAAGAGGAGAGTTAGTAGTTGTGCATTCCACATCCTAATGACTCCACATTGAAAACGACCACATAGTGTATTGAAGAGGGTGTGATGCTAAACATAACTAGTTGAAGAAATTTGCGGTATTGAAATGAGGAACAAGTTAACTTTCTTACTGTTACCTGAAAGGTAAAATGGAGGATTTTCACAGATTTTTGAAAAGACTTGTCCTCTCCACTTTAACAAAAAGTGCACAAGCACAATCCTGTACCCACTACCAAGAGGGAACGCCTATTAAATGTGTGAGAGCATGAACAAGCCCATTTATCCTTGTGCTCACTGTTTCAAAGTGGCTGTTTGGATCACTCATACAAGCTTACTTTCCAAAGATTTTCAATTTTTCCACTATGTCAGACTCACAATCGGTTGGTGAAAATTCGGACGAGCACATAGGACAGCCTTACGCAAACACATCACCAGAATGATAACAATAAGTAGGACCACTTATTTTGATGATCCAACTGGAAAAACATTCTCCATTATACCTCTTAAGAACAGTAACATTTTTGCAAAGTGATGAGATCTCCATATGGAAATCATTTGTTCTGGTAGTTAGCTGTTGGCTGTTACATCATGTCAAGTTTTTTTTTTTATTAAACTCTGAAATAAAACACTTCACTAAATATTCTGCTATTTGACCAATACGATATGTTTCAAAGATGTGTCTTAAGGAACTGGTTGAAAACACTGTTTGTGTGGGCGTTGTTTTTTTTTTTTTACATGGATGTACTTTTTTCTTTTATTGGTATTCAATGGAAAGTGATCAGTGAGACCTATTTGTATTTCATCATGCATTAGTTTTATATGGGCAAGGGGATCATGATATTTTACTTGGTGGACTTCTATCAGTCTAACCCAGCAAAATGGGTGTCCATCTTAGATGATCACTCTTTCTATTCTGTGCTGAAAAGAATGTAAAACTATCAGTCATACAAGCAATTTTGTTTTAAGAGCAGCCCCCTTTTTGTGTTTTGAGGAAATTGAATCTGGTATATTCTTTTAAAGCTGGAATCCTTGGCAGAAATAGCCAGCATTCCAACTGTAAATCACCAACTTGGTCTGATGGGCTGAGCAGCATATACCCACTGGCTAAGCTAACGCTGGTTTGATGACTTAAGTTTTTCAGTAGATATAAAACATTATACATGATTGCAAAAAAGCATGTGCCTGTGTCTGGAAGAAAAGTCATGTTGAATGCTTTAAACACTCTGTTTTTGTCTCATTAATTTTGCAGGAATGGTTTCCGGGAAGGTACCACCCCCAAACCCAGACGTGCTGCAGTGGCCGCTTCCAGCTCATCCTAAATGACACATTTTTGGTTAAATAAATGTGATTGTGAATTGGAGTTTTGTCGTTGTCCTCTTAATTTTACTCTAACAGCCATGGGGTGGATCTGGGGCACATTGGTTTGTGCTCATTTCTGGGTGGCCTTATGGTTTCTAAGATTAACTAAGCCTTTTTGAAAAAGTGAAAAATTAGGTTGGATTAGTTTATTTCTTCACTAAATTGCTAGAATGTATTTAGGATGTAAAAACACAAGTTTTCTGTTTTTTTTTTTTTTTTTTTTTTAATGGAAAATTATGATTCTTTAAATCTTGGGGCATAATGATTAATTGTATGATAGCAAATATACTTAAGTATGTTTGATGTTTTTTGGGTAGAATATTTTAGTGGTGTAGTTGAATTGCTATATCAAACTGGAAGTTTAAACTTGATTACATCCTTTGAAAAATTTAATATTAACATAAATGGCTGGTGGTCTGAGCCTTACCCTTGACAAAAACATTTGTTTTGACAAATGAGGCATCAGATCGGACTAAGGTGAAATTTCTTGAAATGTGAGCAGCCTTAACATGAATCAGGTTTTCATTATCAAATATAAACTTGAATATCCAACATTTAAAGTAATGTTACAGTCTGACTTTATTCTTAATGCACATGCTAAGATCCCCCAAATTAGTATTTTATCCTTACAAAGACGGCAATTTCATGAAATGTTTTTATGAATTGACTGCAAAGAAATTCTAGTTAACTTCATATTTTAAATGCATTTGCTTTCTCATATTTAATGCTAAACTGAATTTTTATCTGCTGTTTAGTATTACCCGTTTTGGGTTCTGCAGATGTTAGTGACTTTTAATGTGTCAGAATAAAGTCCAGCCATTTGTGATCTGGACCGTTTCATGTGGCAGCTGGACACGCTTTATTTTGCATGAAACATTCAGCTAAGATGCTGCTTGTGGGCAGAACATGTATAAACATGCTCTGTTTATTCAAATAGTAGCCTGCCAGGGATTTCATTGAATTTGTGGCAGCAGCCAACGTTATCTGGGAAAGTACAGCTGGGAGATATATAATTTTTTGGTGTGGGGGCTATGAGACAAATATTTAGCAATTCGGCAAACAATACTGAAAGTTCCCAGACGACTGTTTGCTTACCAGTCAAAATGCTGGATTTTATGAGCATATCAGGAAAGTACAGAAGAGTCACCAGTATGAGAAAAATAAAAACCTAAGGGGTGGAAATATTTAAGTAAAGATTTAAAAGAAATTTGTCAACGATGAACCTATTAAGTTACACATGTCTCTGGCCTGATGTCCACTGGAGATCGACACCAGCCCAACACAGCCTTGTAAAGAATAAAGAGATGCCATATTAAGGAAAGTTTCATGCAGAGTTTGTCTCCACTTTGCACTCAGACATTTTAAATACATAAAACAATGAGATCTTTAAAATGTCTTGGCTTTCATTGGTTTTACATAAAATGAATTAATGTAAATCAGACCTAAAGTTCTTTAGAGAGAAAAAAAAAAGAGCCTGGAAATAAAGTGCAGCAGCTTGTTTCTGCAGACTGTTTTATAGTGCTTAGTTTGGATGTGTGGGGTCTGCTTTAGTGTCTCTGGAAATAATGAAACCAGAAGATTTCAAAGTGACCAAATGTTTAAAACAACCTGATGTTTCTTTAAGCATGTAAGCAGAAGATTAAACAAAAAGATGCAAATGGCTTTCCAACCATCTGTGTATCTTTTGGATGATCTGACAAGCTGACCTCTAACCCTATTAAAAGTCTGGATCCAGTCAAAGATAACGGCAGCGTATTTCAACATTTCTCCGGTACACACCCGTCACACTCCCCTTTCTCTGGCAAAGAGGTGCATTTGGCCAGCCTCCATTGTTACCATGCCTTTAGTATCTGTTTTACTGTCTCTATTGTTGATAGATTGCTGCAGTGATTGCGATTTCTACACTTTAAGGTTATCAGAGGTCACATCATTCCTGGTTAAGTTCACTCAAAGAAACCTGATTCTAAATCATAGTTTTGCATAAAACCTGGATGCTTACTTTATATGTTTTATTGATTGCCCAAGACTTTAAGGTTACAAAACATGCAGTAAATAACTGAAAAAATGTTTGCAGAGGTTTGATATGCAATAAGGAAATAACGCAGTAGTAATTAAGGCCCACCAGCAGAGGGTGATAAAGAGTTGTTGCCTGAGGCTGCAATCCACTTTCTCCCCCTTTCCTATTAGATGGGAAGTAGTGGAACAGCATTTCTCAGAAAGAATGAGGTAACCTGCAAGCTTTTCCTGTTGCTCAAATCTCCTTCTTTCATCCTCTGAGCTTCAGTCTGCTCCCATCTCCACTCCAGCCTGGATTGTTGCTCTTTCCCTAATATTGTAGAAGTTGGAATGACATGGTCTTGAACTGAGGCTGCTGTAATGAGAGGTAAGTGTATGCGCTCGCAGCCCCTGTTTGTGCCCCTCTTGTATCAGCATTGCACTAGGGGCTCAGACAGGGGTCACTTTAGATGTTATTAGTATTGCTGGAATGTGATGAGTTTTTAAACTGCTTTAAAGCACACTAAATTACCATTTTCCCCTCTCTAAGCTTGTGTTCTTGGATCAATTTGTGCTCTTCTCATGCTCCTGTGGGAGCCTGGATGCCAGGGGGATGAGGTTACAACCAGCACAGGTGAGTGAGAGGTTAGTCTCCATAGCTAGTCTCTGTAGAGCTTGGAACATGGCAGGAAACGCATGTGGAGTTTGAATCAGAGGAAATGGAAGCCTGTGTTTTTATTATCCCTCCTGGTTTCATCAGGACTTTCTCCAAACGTGATGGATTGGACTGAAGGGGTGTTCAGCATTCCTGTTGGCAAGAAAACAAATGCATTAAAGGTCCATGCAGGTCTTGACAGGATTCTCCCCATTAAAACCTGCATGGACACTTTACACCGTTATCTTTTTGAGCTTTAAGTGGAACAATAAATCAAGCAAAAGTCCTGCTATAAATAAAACCAACTAAAAATGCATTTAAAAAAAAAACCCTGAAAAAAAAGATAATTCTGATACTGATTCCTTTTAAAGTAATTTTTTACATGACACATTCTCCCAGGATGTTGTTTAAAAACTTTATTTAAGGACAAAAAGCTAGTTCATCAAAACCAGTGGTAGAAAAAGTTTTTCTTTTTAACTTTAAAACAAAAGCTTGTATGTGGGAAAAGGACTATCTTAAGCAGAATCTTTGTTTTTTTCCTACCTTGTACAAACAACTATTTTCACGCCTCTATGCAGACAAGATAGCATCTTGCCCTCAGGTGAAGCTATCAACATTCAGCCATTCCTCAAGTTTTTTTTTTTTTTTAAGCCGATTTCATTACCTGTCAAGTCTTACCTGATGTCTCATTTTACCAAATGAAGTTTGGTAAAAAAAAAAAATAACTCCACAGAGTTTTTCTCTTCCTAAATTCCTGCCTCACTCATTTAATTTCAAGTAAAAGCTTTAAAAGCCTGTTACCGGTAGTTGTTTATTGCAGCAGAATTTCAATGAGATTAAACCCTTTTTTGGAACTTGAGAAATCAGTCTTTGTGTAAGTTTATATAGCTGCCAGGTGAAGTTTCTGATCTGATAAGTCTCCGCCAAACAAAGAGGAAAACAAAACTGAAGATTTCCTTGCATGAGCAGTGAACAATAATCCATTTAAAGAAGAGATTTTCATTTGAAATGTTAAGATGTGTTATAGGTCATTAGCACACAACTAAACCCTGTGCGCATACTTGCACCACTGGGCAATAATTTATGAGGGTTTCTGTCAGGAGCGTGTGTGGACTTGCCAAAAAACCCTCCCCTCCCCCAACCTCTTTTTTTCCCCCTCTGGTTTAAATTGCCCTATAAACTAACATTGCTTTTTCATGTAACTTTTATCCCAAATGCTGTTTCACTTGACTTGTAAAAAAGAACAAGTTGGATTGAATCGTCAGTGAATGTTATCTTGATGCATTTCATCCACGTTAAACCTGCCAATGGTCTGCAGCTTTTCTAAATACACTGACTGGAAACTGTTGGAAGCTTTTAGAAAACTCAGTATGGGTGCCAGCGTCACCACAGGTTAGTGATCAACTCATTATGTTCATTTGTTGGATTCGTGAATAAAAAAAATAGTGGGGAAAAAAACAATTCCTGTTTCCTGTGTGGGCATGCTATATCCCAGCTTGGTAGGTAGGCATTACCTTCAGAGTTAATGGCCAAAGATGTGTTTGCATTTTACAAGCCAAGACACCAAAACTGAAAAAAAAAGATTAGTGATGGTGAATTAGTCAGTAGTTATGGTGGGGAAACTTTTGTTGTTACAACAACCTGGAAATTTTCTCTTAGATAATTAATACTTTAGTAAATGGAAAATACGGGTATTTCTAACAAGTACAAATTTGACAAGCACATCAATTCAATGCAGTTTAATTCCACTTCTGGAAAAATCACAAGTTAGAACATCCCCTCTGTGAAACTCAATGAAAGATGATGTCTGCAGAATACATTCATCCAGTCGACTGCTTGAACATTTTGTGAAAAAAAAAAATCTGGAAAATTCAATTTCTAGGAAAAGCTACCAAAGGATTTGCAGCTTTAATTTTAGTGAAAAGAGCTTATACAAAATATTGATAAAGTAGTCAGTGAAATACACTTTTATTTGATAAAAAAAGATCTAAGTTACTTTTTTTTTTTTTTTTTTAAGCCGATTTCATTTCCTGTCAAGTCTTACCTGATGTCTCATTTTACCAAATGAAGTTTGGTAAAAAAAAAAAAAAAAGTTGGAAAAAAATTAACTCCACAGAGTTTTTCTCTTCCTAAATTTCTGCCTCACTCATTTAATTTCAAGTAAAAGCTTTAAAAGCCTGTTACCGGTAGTTGTTTATTGCAGCAGAAATTCAATTAGATTAAACCCTTTTTTGGAACGACAAACAAGTTTTTCACACGTTTGTCGTGGTAGTGTTAAAAAAATGTCTGCAAGATTCAGCAGAGGGAATATTTCCCTCGAAACTCAGCCTAAAACAATGCACATTTTGCACAGTAAAAGTTTTTGCTCACTCTTAAACTAAGTGGGAGTCCTTTGATTTACAGATAAAAAAAAATCTGTTTTACCCCTTTTCCCCCCCTAAAAACTCTTAATGTAACATCAAACCCAGTATGATTAATTTAGAAAGTTTCCTGTCTTACATAAATAAATAATTCCAAGCTTAAGTTTTATTACATGTTTTAAAGACACACTGCAGTTAGTCATAGTTTATCCTTTACGTCTTTGCGGTTGTTTGTTTCTTCTGCATGTGTAAGGACTGAGTCAGTAGGAAGCAGTTAAACCAAAGAAATTTGACGTTTAGATCAAACTAACGTCTGAATTCTATATGGTTTCTATTTCCTTTCAAGGTCATGATTTTACTTATCTGCTTTTTGCATTGTCAAAATTCAAATGAATTGCCTTATTCAAACTGCCATGTCCCAAGTTTTACATTGAAGTGTTCCTGGTTTCAAAGGCTTTAATAGAAAGATCTGTTTTTTTCAAAGAAAGAATCTGTTGGGTACCTCTAAACTTAATTATTGCTGATTAAGAGCTTCCCTGCACATGCATGCTTCAAGACATTCCCTGTATTTTCCTAGAAAGCGATCCTGAAAAGGCCTCAGGCTTTTTAAAAATAAAAATGAAATTGCACCTTAGCAGCAAATGAGATTTTGCTGTCTATACACAGATTCAGTTCAGATTCTACAACCCTGTCCAATGTTTTAAAACAAATACACTAAATATAATTACAAAAAAAAAGTTTGAATGAGATCATTCCCTTGTGGGAAGATAAAAGACAAATATTTAGACCTCAC
>NW_015150687.1:945720-1004507 GCF_000732505.1 Cyprinodon variegatus
TATATATATATATATATATATATATATATATATATATACGAAAAATAGGGAGTAGAGCTGTTACCACAATTATGAAAATTATGGCTTCACCTAATGCAACAAAAAAAAAAATTACTGGAAAAATCCTACAAGGACAGCTGGACCTTATTTCCTGAGAATTTGATTCTCTAAAGTTGATGGTATTCATGTAAACAAGAGGACTAAAAGTTGGATTGGATTCAAAGGGTGGTTCAGTAAAGTATCAACCACATATTCGACCCGTTTGCACTTGATTTTTCATACATCTTTTCCTTGAACAGATTTATTTTTTTGTTAAAGCTAAATATTTCTAACAGCACATGATGGTGGTGTGATGTGATGAGAGTGTGTAGAAAATCTGTTTATAATCTTGGTTTGATCCACTTTCACTATTCGACCAGAGGTTGTTTTTTTTAGACGTTTTCCTTCCGTTTCCACAGTGAACCCATGCTGTTATCTGCCCTGTCAACACTGGAGTGTTTGTGTGCGCCACGGCCAGGACAAGTACGAATGTGACTGCACTCACACTGGCTACTACGGACAAAACTGCACAATCCGTGAGTCCCCTCATCCTTAAAGACATCCTAACTCTCTCATTTCCTCTTGTATTATTACACTTCTCAGGAATTTGAAGCCTTCCTTTCTCAAAAGGACCCTTAAAAAATAACAATGGATTCTTGTAATATTATGACAAAGCTTTTGGCTTACAGAGTTAAGGTTCCTTGTCTAGACCAAATATTTTGAAAAACTTTTGGAACACCCAGCAGAAGAGCAGCTGGATCATAGGTTTGTCTGTTGATTTCTTCTCCAGAGGTTTCTACTCAGCTGCTTTGAACTGGTCTGCTTCTCATTACTGCAAAACACCCATCCGCTGTGGTCTCCAATCAGACCTGATGTATATACCATGTGTAAAAATTACCTTTAACTTTGCATGGGAAAAAATGGAGGACAGAATGGAGGGAAGATGAGTGTCACAGTGGGGGTGGAGGTTTGACAGGACCCTGATGCAGACACAAAAGCTTGAGTTGGTTACTTGAAGGTTTAATAACAAAAGGTTAAAAGAAGCAAAAATCAAAAAATATAAATCCTCAGAATCCACAAAAATAGAGAACCAGGAATACTTACAACAAGGGGGGGGGGGCAAAGAAATGAGGACAAACCAGCAAAGAGTGACTGAACAGGAGGAGAATATATGAGAGAGAGAAACAAAGACCAGGATAATTAGTAGATTGGGAGCAGGTGTGAACAGAGGCCAGAAGGGTGCTAGGGAAAGAGACTGACACAAGAGGACAAACAAGAAATATCTAAGAACTCAAATACAATCAAAAATAACCACAACACAAGAATGGAAATAAGACAAATGAAAACTCTCAGATAAAATTTAATCAGAACCAAAACCATGACAATAAGGAATAAAAGATTATAGAAGTTCTGCATGAGAGGGGTGGTGCTAAATGTGTGAACACAGCCTTTTAATGGCCAACTTTATGGATATCTTTTGACAAGTTTGCAAAAATTTCAGCTCATTTCTTCTTCTTCTTCTTCTTTTATGGATATCTTTTGACAAGTTTGCAAAAATTTCAGCTCATTTCTTCTTCTTCTTCTTCTTAAAAAAAAAAGAAAAAACAGTTAAAATTGAAATAAGTTTGTAGGAGACCTTGGTCTCCAACACTGGTTTCCAGCTGTGTCCACAAATATTCTGTGAGGCTGAGATCAGAGCTGTGAGGGTCATTTGACGTTGACACTAACTTGGAAGTACACTTTTGGCTCTTGTTGGATAATTAATTTTCAGTTAAGCTTTACCTTCCCGGCTAATGTGTTGAGATTTCTAATTAATATTTACACATTTACATATGACCGCCTTGCCTCCCACTTCCTCTCCGCCCCTCCCCCACAGCCAGTCATTCTCCTCCTTCCTACTGCCCACTACTGAAATTTCTGACCTCATTCGAAAATCCAAGTCCTCTACTTGTTCTCTTGACCCCCTCCCCACAGCTCTGGTCAAAACCTGTCTTACCTCCCTCCTCCCCTACATTACTTCCATTATTCATTCCTCACTCTCTTCTGGTATTGTTCCTTCACTTTTCAAAACTGGTTCTGATCCCGCTAACTTTAATAATCTTCGTCCCATTTCTAATCTTCCCTTTATCTCTAAAATACTTGAAAAAACTGTGTCTGCTCAACTCCACACCTTTCTTGCCCTCAACAGTCTTTACGAGCCTTTCCAGTCTGGTTTTCGCCCCCCTNTATATATATATATATATATATATATATATATATATATACGAAAAATAGGGAGTAGAGCTGTTACCACAATTATGAAAATTATGGCTTCACCTAATGCAACAAAAAAAAAAATTACTGGAAAAATCCTACAAGGACAGCTGGACCTTATTTCCTGAGAATTTGATTCTCTAAAGTTGATGGTATTCATGTAAACAAGAGGACTAAAAGTTGGATTGGATTCAAAGGGTGGTTCAGTAAAGTATCAACCACATATTCGACCCGTTTGCACTTGATTTTTCATACATCTTTTCCTTGAACAGATTTATTTTTTTGTTAAAGCTAAATATTTCTAACAGCACATGATGGTGGTGTGATGTGATGAGAGTGTGTAGAAAATCTGTTTATAATCTTGGTTTGATCCACTTTCACTATTCGACCAGAGGTTGTTTTTTTTAGACGTTTTCCTTCCGTTTCCACAGTGAACCCATGCTGTTATCTGCCCTGTCAACACTGGAGTGTTTGTGTGCGCCACGGCCAGGACAAGTACGAATGTGACTGCACTCACACTGGCTACTACGGACAAAACTGCACAATCCGTGAGTCCCCTCATCCTTAAAGACATCCTAACTCTCTCATTTCCTCTTGTATTATTACACTTCTAAGGAATTTGAAGCCTTCCTTTCTCAAAAGGACCCTTAAAAAAATAACAATGGATTCTTGTAATATTGTGACAAAGCTTTTGGCTTACAGAGTTAAGGTTCCTTGTCTAGACCAAATATTTTGAAAAACTTTTGGAACACCCAGCAGAAGAGCAGCTGGATCATAGGTTTGTCTGTTGATTTCTTCTCCAGAGGTTTCTACTCAGCTGCTTTGAACTGGTCTGCTTCTCATTACTGCAAAACACCCATCCGCTGTGGTCACCAATCAGACCTGATGTATATACCATGTGTAAAAATTACCTTTAACTTTGCATGGGAAAAAGAAATGAGGACAAACCAGCAAAGAGTGACTGAACAGGAGGTGAATATATGAGAGAGAGAAACAAAGACCAGGATAATTAGTAGATTGGGAGTAGGTATGAATAGAGGCCAGAAGGGAGCTAGGGAAAGAGACTGACACAAACAAGAAATATCTAAGAACTCAAATACAATCAAAAATAACCACAACACAAGAATGGAAATAAGACAAGTGAAAACTCTGAGATAAAATTTGAACAGAACCAAAACCATGACAATAAGGAATAAAAGATTAAAGAAGTTCTACATGAGAGGGGTGGTGCTAAATGTGTGGATATGGATATCTTTTGACAAGTTTGACAAAAATTTCAGCTCAGTTCTTCTTCTTCTTCAAAAAAAAAAAAAAGAAAAAACAGTTAAAATTGAAATAAGTTTGTAGGAGACCTTGGTCTCCAACACTGGTTTCTAGCTGTGCCCACAAATATTCTGTGAGGTTGAGATTAGAGCAGTGAGGGTCATTTACTTACATTGACTTTGCCACTAACTTGGAGGTTTGCTTTTGGCTGCCCTCTTGTTGGAAGAGTAATTTTCGGCAAAGCTTTACCATCCTGGCTGATGTGTTGAGATTTCTCATTATTATTTCCACATGTTTTTTCATGACAGCTTTTCTTTTCTGAAGTGCACCAGACCCCATACTTTGGGGATCCCCCTTTAGCTTTAAATCTAATGATGGTCATTATGGCAGAGCTCACAATTATAACTGATATAAGTAAGGGAAAAAAACAGTTTGAGCAAACGCTAACAATTAAAAAAAAATTATGTTATTTCTTTAAACAGCACGTAAATATTGAGGTTCAACTATCTTAAGCTCCTAATCTGCTGACCAATGGCTAGTCCTGATGCTATACCACCTTCCCACCTTACTACCTTTTTCATTTGGTAGTGGAGAACTTGACTAAGAAAGCTGCTATTATATCTCAAAAATACTGCACCAAATCATAATTTGTTTGTACTTTCCTTGACACATGCATTGCAGTGTTAAACCTATGTAATGCAGTAATTAGGATTTTTTTTTTATCATTTTACTCATAAAACTATTTATTGCTGTTCAAATTAGTTGCAAACAAGTTTATGGATTATTTAGACTTCAATAACTATGGCCATGGTTTGTGTATCTCACCAAAACAACACACTTATGCATTGCTCAGAAAAATACAGCAGGTCATTTGAAATAGACAGCATGACTGCACAGGATGAACAGCTTGAGAGGACTGAAATGATCCCTTATGAAATAAAAGGAATCAGTGGACACGCTCTAATAACGTTTTTTCAGGTCGTGCTCACAATATTAAACTTTGATTTTTAAAAGATGACGTGCAAAACATGGAGATAGTATGACAATAACAGGAAGGGGTTTGTGAGTTTAGTCAGGGACCACCTTTACTGATCCTGTAATAAAGCTGTGATACTTTAGTTCTTTTACACAAAAATGACACAAATGCACATCTATAAAGTTAAGCGAAAGATGTTATTTTTAACTAAAACTAAAATAAAGAAAATAGAGGTGGGTTTTTTAATTAGCCATGAAATGATCAACAGTCTCATAAATCATCAGTGTTTATAGCTGTGATAGTTGAAGGCAGGTAGTTCCTCTGTTTTGACACTTGTATTTAAAAAAAAAAAAATGCTCTGCACCAGTGGTTGACTTCTGGACCCTAGAGTTCTTACTGGGGCATAATGGTGACACAGGTTAGATGAAAATATTTTCCCATAGCCTTAAATTCAAATCCTAACTTGGATTCTAAAAATGAACAGAAAGCGAGGGCAGACAGGCCAGCAGAAGTGTGATCTATCTGTACAAGTATCATCTGATATATAGATGATTTATCAAAACCAACAAATAGAGATGCGCTTGGATCCAGCCAAGATGTAATCAAAGCAGGGATTTGTTTTTCTAAAGTACATGGATGGAATGTGGTCCTTAGCAGCAAAAAGCTCTTTACTTCTGAGCAGATCTGCCTATCGAAGCTGAGTTTTGTAAATGGAAAAGTGCAAAATGAATCAGCTGCAGGTTAGGAGATATGATCATTCAGATATAACGATTTACGTTTTATTCTTGTTAATTTCAAAGAAAGCATATCTAAAGAAAACAGAATGGGGCCTTGAGGTACCCCACACATATTAGATTAAAAATAAGAAAATTTATTAAAGCATATTTCTACTTATGCTTGAGTAAAATTGATCTTTAACTAATTAGATTTTTTAAAAAGCTGCAGGAAAATAACTATTCTCAGTAAGTGATGTTAGAGAAGCTTAAATTTCAAGGCTCCTGACGTAGAGTTATGGTTTATAGATGATCACATCACTGCAGAAGGCATATGTCTGCGTTATCAGAAATGTTCTTTTCATAACAGAATTTCCACTCCTTAAAAAGGACATTAGGTTTATAAGTGTTATCTACCACAAGGTTTGGAAGATGTTTAGCTTGTCAGATTAAAAGCATTCTGCTTCTCTTCAGAACTCTTCCTTAGAGTATCGGGAAAGACCATAACATGCTCCGTCTTACATATCAGCTAGTTAGCTTGCACTTTGAAGTACCAGTTGTCACATTCAATCATGGTTCAGGTATTGTTCTGGAATTGTTTTCCCTGGAACAATGGAGTTCAGTATACTAAGCACAGGTACAGTTACACAAAAGTAGAGACTCTCCTGAAATTAAATTAGGGCTGAATAATTTTGCCAAAAATATGAAATGCAATTATTTTTAACCACTATTTTGGTTTTAATTTGATCTTCCTTTCCACTAACCACAAACATGCATATATTTCATTCGAGGGTTACAGTTTTCTCATGACCCTTAAAGCTTGCTTTGTCCATTGTTCAGGACTTTACTGTTACTGTTGGGTGAAAAGTGCTTACCTGTACTTGCATGCATGGGTCAGCCTGCAGCTCTCTTATTCCTTCTGAGAGGAAGCAAACCCCCTTTAAGTAATTCTCACCACCTAAAGACCTGGAGACATGTATTTACTGTCTTACACTTGTTAAAAGTAATGTGACCAAAACTGAAAAAAAAAAAAACGTGCCACTACAATTTGAAAATTGAATTTATTTAAACTGCGATTATTATGCTAATGCAATTAATTGCCCTTCCCCAATTAGATCAAAATCTAAAGAACTTAAACACTATGTTTGGGATTTTTACTGAGTTGGAAGTAAGTTGAAGCTCTTTGAGGCAGGGTTTAGGATTTGTGGTTCGGAAATGACAATGAACTGCCATATTGTTTAACCGGTTCTTGAACTCAGTGAATAAAGAAATGTGGGTGGGCTCCGCCATTAAGGTTTAGTAAAAGACCACAGTGGATTGTGTCATAATGACTAGGCCATGTGGAGTACATTTCCACCCTTCAGTCCCAATTGTTCTGAATTCAAGTCTAAAGTGTTTTTTCTTCCTTTTTCTCCCTTTCTAACTCCCCCCATTAAAGCGGAATTATGGACCCGGGTGCGTCAGTTCCTCAAGCCTAGTCCAGATGTAGTGCACTACATTCTCACCCACTTCCACTGGCTCTGGGACATTATCAACAACACGTTCTTACGGGACACCCTCATGCGTCTGGTTCTAACAGGTCAGAAGCTAGTTGAAACAAATTCCTTCACAGTCATTTTTTTTTTTTTCAACCAACCCTTTTCCTTCTATAAATAGTGAGGTCCAACTTGATTCCCAGTCCTCCCACTTTCAATTCAAAATATGGCTACCTCAGCTGGGAGTCCTACTACAACCTCAGCTACTACACCAGGATCCTGCCGCCTGTTCCTGAGGACTGCCCCACGCCTCTGGGCGTCAAAGGTAGGCAATAAGGATTGTCAAAAATAGTCTTATTGGTATTCATACCTGTACTTTCCTTTATCTGTTGATGTGTTTGGGAATGTAATTTCCTCTTCTGCCCACAATGATTTACCCAAATGCTGATTATTTGTTGTAAAAAGTGTTGTGGAATCACCATATAGTGAGCCATCACAGTTTTTGTCTACTTTAGGTTTTTTTTCCCCAAAATATATTTATTCAAATTTTAGCAATTTAAACAAACAGCTTGAACAATATACAGAATATAATCACAGCAATATTTACGTTACTGTTCAATTCAAAATAAAATATAGGCAACAAATTACCTCACACAACATTTGTTCCAATGCGACTGATCCCATTTCATGCTTAGCCTCTTATACTGAAAATTAATTAAGTTTTTGTAAATTTTTTTATTTTTATTTACGGCACTAGTGGTTTGTTTTTTTTTCGACAGTAGGCTGACAGGAAAGGGGGTATGAGAAAGGGGGAGAGACATGCAGAAAAGGGCGACCCGGACCTGGGTCTCCCACTTCGAGGACTAAGGCCTCGGTACATGGGCCGAAGCATGCCCTTTGTAAAATCTTTTTACGGAAAAATTATATTTTGCATGCAGTGTTAATTTAAATGCACTTTATTAAAAGAACAACTAAAGTAAAATTAAATAAGGTCAAATAAAATATTTTTATGTACCTCAAATAAAGCAGATTTAATACATAAAAATCAAATACAAAAAAATTTAAGATTATCTTTTTATTAATATCTAAACTATATATTATAAGGGTTAAAGTGTATATTGAATCATAATATGTATTGCAGAACCTATATTAGTTTTCTTGAATAAGATACTAATATAAGGATGATAATAATGTCTTTTCTGCCCTTGCAGTTTTTTGTAAAGATTTGCAAAAGCCAAGAAATAATGCATCTTTTACTATATAGTATAAACTCAGACTGATATTCTGTAAAAAGAAAAAGCTTTAATTTGAGCATATTTATTAAGAGGATAATAATTCCTTTCCCTGAAAAGTCCACAGTATTACTATCTTGTTAATAACAGAAGGATCAGTTATTGGTACCCCTTAAACTGTAAAATGAATGTAGCTGAGGCTTTTTTTTTAATTGCTACTGGTGACATAATTCATTATGGGGAAATGCATGTTTAGGCTGTGAGTAATGTGTTTTTATTTTTTTTTTTTATTTTGCCAAGGCAGAAATGGGCTCCCTGACCCCGAGGTGTTGGTTGAGAGGCTGCTGAAAAGAAGGACATTCAGACCCGACCCTCAGGGCTCCAATCTTATGTTTGCTTTCTTCGCTCAGCACTTCACCCACCAGTTCTTCAAGACATACAATAGCATGGGTGTGGGCTTCACTAAGGCTTTATCGCATGGGGTTAGTCCAACAAAAAAATATAAAAATAAAACTTTGTAGAGAAGGAAAAAACAGAAAATATATAATTTCATTGGCATCAGATACGTTTTAGAGAGCCTTGTCAGGAGTAGCAAACACATTGGAAAGTTTAGTAACTTATAAAGTGAATCAGATAATGCCTGGCATTTGTTAAAATTGCTTCCATTTGGATTTTAATTTTGTTTTGTTTTATTTTGTGTTCTGTGATTCACGCAGGTCGACGCGGGGCACATTTATGGAGACAACTTGCGACGTCAGCACAAGCTCAGGCTTTTTAAAGATGGAAAAATGAAATATCAGGTGAAACATTCTTTGCTTTTACATATGAAACAGAACAAAATAGATTTCTTTTTTTTAAATCTAGGGAATGGTGTTTTCCTATTATTTATCCTAATTTTTAGCAATATCATTTGAAATCTGCTGAACAGGCTTCTTTAAATGGATATACTGTCATAAATAAGAGAGCATAGTTAATTAACCAAATATATCTTGTCTCACAATATGTTATTGTTTTCCACCAGATAATCAATGGAGAAATGTACCCCCCCACCATAGCTGATGCTCCTGTGAAGATGAGCTACCCTCCTGGGATCCCTGCAGAGAGACAGATGGCCATTGGTCAGGAGGTGTTCGGGCTCCTCCCTGGTTTGGGGTTGTATGCCACGCTGTGGCTTAGAGAGCATAACAGAGTCTGTGACGTCCTGAAAGCAGAGCACCCAACCTGGGATGACGAGCAGCTCTTCCAGACCACCCGCCTCATCATCATAGGTGAGCTGGACATTCTGTGCTGATGTCTGGTCTTCAGTTAGCTCAACAGCTAAGCCTCCCTTTACACTAGAATATTATTTCACTCTAACATTAGAAAATAAGCCAAAATGGGTATCGCTTCAGCACGACCTGGGAGAGGTCTTTAAATTGCACCTGGGAACGTCCTGGTGGTGACAAGTAGCGCGTTTAGTCTTGAGAGATTTAAAAGTACGGCAGACCCCTAATGCCAGTTCAACAACTTAATTATGTTAGCACTGGACTAGCAACTTATATCGCCTACACTCCGATAGAAATAGGGTTACCAGCTCGGGGGAAGGACAAACACCTCCAAATTGCCCCTACTGAACAAACTACTAGGAGAAAGAAGAACGTTGTTATAATGGCCACAGCTCTGATGCAAACAGCATCTATGTGTAGGAAATAGACTAAGCAGAAAGACCTAAAGATTTTGGTGTGATTTAATTAGAGTGATCAAAAAGAACCAGAATGCGGTTCACAGGGTTGTGTGCAAGCAGAGTGGTGAACCAGTGTAATATATTACAGCATAAACATAGCATGCTAAAGGTCACTTCTGGGCTAGAAAGCATTTGTTTTCAGACTAGTTTTCAGGCACGATGAGCCCTTCAAACCAGTATGAAGAAATTGTATTAATTAAAAAAAAATGGTTTGCTGGGAATAGATGAGTCTGCCTTTCTTCCACAGTCTTTATATGGACAAATTTGTGGCTGTAAGCAGCTCTCTGGGTTAATAGCTGATGTCTTGAAAGCTTTACTGCTCCTGGGTAAGATTCAAGCAGGCTTGTTTTTTAATTGGATCTACTTTGTTTGCAAATATAATTTTTTTAAGTTAATATAGTAAATGTACGTATAGAACATAAGACTAATTATTCAGCTGATAAAGCCATGGCAGAAATGATCAAACCATCCTTGTCTTCTTTTTAATCGTTCACGTTTTGGTTAATTTTCGTACGTTTTTCTACTAGTAGCTAATTTTTGTCACGTTTGTATATTTAATGTTTATGTTCGTTCATTTGATGTTAACTCAGCATCCTGCTGCATGAGTTTACCCTCATGTTATCCCTGTTGTTGTTTTCTCTCCCTGTCTTCCAGGTGAGACCATACGAATCGTCATAGAGGATTACGTGCAGCACCTCAGCGGCTACCTACTGAAGCTCAAGTTTGATCCCTCCCTGCTGTTTCAGTCCCAGTTTCAGTACGGGAACCGGATCTCGCTGGAATTCAGCCAGCTCTATCACTGGCACCCCCTGATGCCTGACAGCTTCCACATTAACGGGGACGAACTGTCGTACTCGCAGTTCCTCTTCAACACATCTGTCCTCACACACTATGGCGTGGAGAAGCTGGTGGATGCCTTCTCACGGCAACCTGCTGGCCAGGTATCAATCTACAACTAACATGCCGAAGCTCTGAGGGCCAATTATCTTGGTGATTTAGGCCTGTTATGGTTGTAACAAATGTCTAATCTTATAGTTTATCTCCAATTGTGGGAAGGTCACAAGCCAGTGATGTGTTGCATTTCCCTTTTTTGCTGCATTGTCCTTTAAAGATGATAACATTTTAACAAGGGAAGTAAAAGGGAAAAAAATGGTTGAAAGATATTCTGGCGCTTAATGTAGGACAACGCCCTAAGTAAGCATCTGAGTACACAAGAGGAAGCCCAAGTACGTGCTTGTGGATTCTAGGAGGTTTTATTGCATAAGAAGAGCAAAGTTTTCGCAAATAATTTCTGATTGATCTTTTTTTAACTTTCACTGAACTCTTTACTAGGTACAGCAGCAGTATATTGCTAAGTGGTTTCTCTCCCTTTGACTCACAAATGAACTTAAGTGATATCCCATAGTTCCTAATATGACATTGGTCCTGCTTTTGCAGCTGTAACCACTTGAACTCTTCTGAAAAAGCTGTTCACAAGAGGAATTTTGGACCGTTCTCCCAGGAGCACATTTGTGATGTCATAGACTGATTTCTGGTTAGAGGGCCTGGCTCTCAATTTCTGCTCTAGTTTATCCCAAAGTTTTTCTATGAGGTTGAGGTCAGATTTCTTTGCTGGCCAGTCAGGCTCATTCACACCAAACTTTCTTATCCATGCCTCATGGATGTTTGCACAGCCATGAAGAAAGTGGAAAAGGCAAGGTCTAAACTGTTTCCAGAAAGTGGGGAGCATTGAATTGTTCAAAATCTCTTGCTATGAGTTCTGCTCTAGAAACCCATGGCAGCTTGCCTTTCACCACCTCACACAGTGCTATGTATTAAATTTGTTCATGTATGTTGTGGATACATCTGCTCCACCGTTGAAACTTCTTCCATGAGACTCTCTATGCTTTTCTCTTAGCTGGGAACTTTAGAGGTCTGTAGAGATTGAAGTTGCAAAAAGTCCTTGATCTATATCAACCACAGCATCTGCTTGCCATGCTCAATCAGATTACGTTGCCCACTGATTTGTGGCTAAGTTGCTTCCATCTTCTCATAATACTGCAGATGATTCACGGTGGATATTGAGGACAGAGGAATTTTTATCACAAGACCTGTTGCACAGGTTGCATCCTTACACCTCCTGTTGGAGTTCACTGGGCTCCTAAGAGGGATCAAGTGTCACTCAAATGTTAGTGGAAACTGTCTGCTTGCCTTGGTGCTTTATTTTATACACCGGTCTCCATGGAAGTGATCCAAAAGTTGGTTTTAAATATTTGGATCGGGGAGTGAATATTTTGGGCAAAAAAGATGCAAAAACCAATTTAGACCACCTTTTTTTTATCAGAACTACCTCAATTATTTGCTCAATAAATGGTCTGATAAAATCTTCAGAGACTTATATATATTGACAGGACAGGATCATTCAGGAGCTCAGCATTAATCAGCTGCACATGCATCTCCCATTCTACCTTCAATTTAGATCTGCACTACAAAAACTTATCTAAAGTTAAGTGGAGATTTCTTAGAACAACTGCCCTTAATTTGAGCATGTAAATATAGGATAATTAGATATGCACTTGAAATAAGATAATGGAGTCCCTTTTTTTTCCTAATTTAAAAATTAACTGTTTCTATAAAAGTAAATGATTTTGATGTAAATTAATAAAATAAATTTTGCTGCTAAATGTTTTCAATTTAGGTATTTTGAGTCTTTAAGGTGAAAAACAAGCATATAGATGTAGCTACTGCAGATGTGGCATGAGTGTCAAAAAATGCAAACAGAAACGGATTCTGTTAAATTAAATAAACCATTTGTCTTAAACATTGCCTCATCATCTTTAAATGTTTTCCCTGCAGATCGGTGGAGGCTACAACATGAACTCTGTTGTCACCAATGTTGCCGTGCGAACAATAAAGGAGTCGCGCCAGCTTCGGGTCCAGCCTTTTAATGAGTACAGGAAGCGTTTTAACCTGGAGCCGTACACGTCGTTCAGAGACTTCACCGGTGAGAAAAACCACTGCTGTCGCAGGTCTGACTCAGAACATTAAGAATGGAATTTCCAGCTTTCTGTGAGAATGTCTGGCTTATTTGTTGAGTCAAGGACTGCTTATTGCCCCCTGTAAACCTACATAACCCACCCTCTTGCACTCTTGCAAAGGTTGTGCTCAAACAAGTTTTCCTCCTGGGCATGATGAGTCTTCCTGAAGCAGAACCCCTGTGCAGCCTGTTTAAGCTGGTTTCGGGTGGGATTTGTCGAACCATTAACTACCTACATTCCAGCATCACGCCCTGTTTCAGCTGAAAGGCTAAGCAGCCCTAGAGCCAGCTAGATAACACAGTCACACCTGTTACCAGCAGCCCCAGACTCTAATGACAACTTTGATATTAGTATCAGGCAGAAACAGTTTTAGTGACAAAGACGTAAATACCAGGGATGCTGTTTTAATTCATTTGTAGTTGCCCAGTCTAAGGCAAAATGACAATGAATCTAAAATTGAATGCTCATAACTTCTAAATTCATCTTATTTAGGCTCTTTAATTACAGAGGTTGGCTGGAACAGGAGCAGTTTAATTCAGCAGCAGAGAAATGGTTGGATTCATGTATTAATCTTTCTAACCCAATCTTCAATATTACTGAGGCTGAGAGAGTTTTTGATGCAGGAGTTTAGATATTAAAGACAGGGAGAAAACACATCCCTTCAGTGGAGTTGCATTTAGCAGCTACATATTGGCTGAGCCTGAGGTGTTGAGGGAATCAACACTAGAGACCCACAGCTGGATAAAGCTCGTAGTTCACTGATCTTCTTTTAGAAAACACTGGTTTAGGGGATGGATATATTCAGATAGTTTGTTTCAAGGGTAGTCACCCATGACTGGCTGTCAGCTTCCATCTCCTTAATAAGATATGATTCATTATTTTCTAACAACTCTTGTACTTACACAACACCTACGTTTCCTCCTTAGAATAACGAGTTTAGCTCCACCAGAGGGTCTCCGACAGCTGTCAAAGAAACCTCTGCTTTTTTTCTCTATTTCAGCCTCATCACCATCTGACCTTCTGACTTTCCCTAATTAGATACACATAATCTAATCATTTAGGCATCTACTTTATGGCGAAAGCATAGATTTAACATCTTCCAATGAAACCATCTTAATGACTGTGTCAGTAATTCTAATGCTCCGATTATGTAAGTGAAATATGCACTTTTTATTGATGCTTTGGGATGTGATCTATGTCCAATAGTTCTGCAAACAGGAAAGACTTTTGGCCAAAGAAACTGCAGCCACCACAGTAAGGGTCCAAAATATTTGAGAGTGTTTAAAACGGCATTGCTCACTTTACGAGGCCAGAAAGGGTTTGACCTAAACCAGCAATGCTCATCGGTTCATTTTTGAAAGATTCCTTGAAAGCTCAGAGGGCCAGTGACACTATATTCTCAGAGGAATAACATGTAAAATAAGGTAAATAACCTGTTGGTTAGTTAGGCCACACACAAAAAAAAAGACAAGATTTTAGCTTTTTTCTTACAGCAGTTTTAGGGGAGGATCAGAAAAGATTAGCTGTGTGAATGATTTAACACTTTAAAAAACTATTTTCAATTTCACCCATCAAAACCTTGCATTTAAGCTTATTTTAATGGGAATCTTAATCATTAAAATCCAATTTTATCTATACATGATATGGGAGGAAAGTTCTGCTTTCTTTTTGATTATTTGCAAACAACATTTAGTCTGCAATCTATTTATGTATGTATCGTCTTTGTATATCTGTAGGATTAAATTTTCGCTAGTTCTTTGCATAATAGCTCAAGTTTACTCAAATTAAATAAGATTTAGATTATTTGGATTTAGATGGAAACTTTGACAGAGCCGCTGAAACACAAATGGGCTTCATCTGAACCATTTAATTGTAGCTATGGTTGAACATTTAGGATCTTTTTCCTGTTAGAAGATGGGCTTCAAGTCTGGTCTGAAGTACTTCACTGCTCCTCACAGATTTTCTTTATGAATGCTCCTCTTTTTATCTCCACCCATTACTTTAACTCAACTGAAATGGGGCATCTCCACAGCAAAAAGCTGCCACAACAGTGTTACACAGTGTGTTCAGGGTAGGGATATCCCAATCGGACACTGATATCAGATGTCGGCCCGATGTTAGACAAAAAAAACTATCAGATTTTATCATCTAAAATCTCAGATATTTTAATGATGATAGAAACACTCTGCTTCTGTTAAAAGATTCTGTAACTCATGGGTTAATTTTACATAGGGCAGTTGTTTTCATACCTTTTGTTGTTGACTTTAGTTCCTTTTCTTTAGTTTTAGTAAAATTGATCGATCAAGCCTTTTTTAACATCCTACAGAATAAATTAAGTAATAACAGCTGATAGGATTCATGCTAATATCGGACAATTCTCAAAGCTGCAATATTGTTATAGCATATCCTAAATTAAAACGTTTTATCGGGCCAACCCTAATTAAGTGTGATGTGCAGTATGTCTTCTCCAAGACAAAAGCTTTTGCATGAAGAAACGAAGGTTACATGTTGCTTTTATCTAGACAGTACGCTTTCTTCCACATGTTCTCAGTGAGCTTTAAATGCCAGATGGGCTTTCCTATGACTAGATATTTTCCTGGGTGATGAAACACTTCATTTCCTTCCTTCAGTTCATCATTATGACCCTTTTTTGGCTCTGCCAACACATGGAATCCCCATATACTCTAAAGTCTCTGGTTCTGTCCTGAAAAAAGTGTGAAAAAGTTCAAGACTTATGAATGCATTTCCAGTAATGTCTATGATACAGCTGGTGAAATAAGTATTGAACACGTCACCATTTTTTTAGTTATTATATTTCTACAGGTGCTACCGAAGGAGTTTTGAACACACTTACTGAAATTATTTTATACTTTGTACAAAATGCTTTGTTGACAATGACAGCTCCAAGATTTCTGCTGTATGGAGAAATTAGTTGCATGCATTGCTCAGGTGGGATTTGGCCCATTCTTCCACACAAACAGTCTTCAAATCTTGAAGGGTTTCTTGGGCCTCTTCTATGAACTCTGATCTTTAGTTCTTTCCATAGATTTTCTATTGGATTCAAGTCAGGCCATTGGCTGAGCCAATCTAGCAGCTTTATTTTATTTCTTTGAAACTATTGAGTTTCCTTGGCTGAGTATTTTGGATCACTGTCTTACTGAAATGTCCACCCATGTTTCATCTTCATCATCTTGGTAGATGGCAGCAGATTTTTATCAAGAATGTCTCTACATTTTTCCTTTCATCCGTCTTTTAATTATTTGAAGTTTGCAGTACCATAAGCTGAAAACAGTCCCACACTATGATGTTCCCACCTCTAAACATCCAAAGGTCTGACCAGACTATACTCTCCCAGTATTACACAGGTTTGTCTGTAAAATACTGGGAGACTGTGCAAAATGCTGAGCAGGAACATTTAAACAAGCTTCAACATGCTTTTTTTTTTCAGCAATGGACTCTTGCATGGTGATTGTGCATGCTGCATACAGGCCATGTTTGAAAGCACTACTTATTGTTTTCTTTGAAACAATTGTACCTGCTAATTCTAGGTCTTTCTAAAACTCTCCACAAGTGGTCTTTGGCTCTTTGACAACTGTTCTGATAATTATATTAAATCCTGGTCAGACCTGGTCATTGTCGGTTTATGGTGAAATAATATTCTTTCAACTTCCGGACTATGGCCCTGACAGTGCTCACTGTAGTATTCCGAAGTTTAGAAATCCCAAGCAGTCTACGATCCACCTTATAGTATTGCTACTCGCATGTTTATTTTTCAGATACCTTAGATATTGTTTGGATCTGTCACATAACATTGTAATGTCATTGTATGTGTGTAGTGATACGTTTGGTTATTTCTTTCCAGATAACGAGGAGATAGCCAGCACTCTTGAAGAGCTTTATGGTGATATTGACGCTCTTGAATTTTATCCTGGGTTACTGCTGGAGAAGACTCGACCGGGGGCCATCTTTGGACAAAGCATGGTGGAAATGGGTGCTCCGTTTTCCCTCAAAGGCCTCCTGGGAAACCCCATATGTTCTCCAGAATACTGGAAGCCCAGCACATTTGGAGGCAAAGTCGGCTTCGACATCGTAAACTCTGCCACTCTGAAGAAGCTGGTGTGCCTGAACTCCAGGACGTGCCCCTATGTGGCGTTCAGAGTTCCAGCAGAGGAGAAACCAGATAGGAACGATGGGAGAGAACGAAGCAATGAGCTATGACCATGTGCAGACCCAGGAGGTTTATGTTTTCTACTCTTCAGCCTGAGGGTTTCGGAGTGACTGCAAAAAACAAGCAAATGATTAAACAGTCTGTTCTGCAAGAATTCCAACTCTCCCATTGCCATCTTGCAGGCTGTCCTACACTTGAACAAACACATCAGTGCAGTGAGGAGTAAAACATCTGTTTTTTAATAAATTCCTAAAGACTGAAAATTTGTAATTTTTGCACTGTCAGAGAATAAAGATGTGTATTTGTTGGTAAATAGTTTTATTGAGTACATTTTAGCTGCAGAATATGCTGTAAAGGATTAATAAAAATTGGCAGGTAACATCTATTGTTCTTTATATCTCAAGGGTGTCTGCCCCATGAACTGAAATCTCTGAACCTGTATTTATTTTGGCCTGCACTTCAACCCTGACGGGAACGGAAAATCAAACAATAATATGGAAGCGTGGGCGTAATAAATCCATTACCCACCAGCATTAAAGTGTTGAAACACAAAAAGATAGAAAACTCAGAGAAATTTCAGGAAAGCATTTGGGATAGATAACAGATAAGTAACCCCTTTTGGAGAAATACATTCATTCAAATATTCAGGCAATATTTTTTCAGCCTGTTTCTTTTAGATGATTAAAGCTACATTGTTTTGTTTTATAACAGTGCTGGCACCCCAAAGCGTTTTGTAGAACATGTAAAGGAAATCACTGCCCGAATAAAAATGCATATTTGTTGCAAGCTGCAGTTTCCCTGTGCAGGAAACTGCACGGAAGATGGAATTTGATGCATGAGTTCCCAGAATATGTATCTATCTAATTAAATGTCATGTCTTGCGTCATGGCTTCCTACTTTTATTGTCTGCTTTTAGTCTTTAATTTCTCTATAATCCAGTCATTTCTTCCTTTCTTGAGTTCTTTTGTTTTTACTTTTCTATGTTCTTTTTTTTCCATTTCTTCCTTTTGTGTTAATCTATTCCTTTGTCCTTTTTTATTCTATTCTCGTTTTCTTTTTGTTTAATTCTAGGCCTCTACAGAAATATATTTTATAAAGCTACGCTAAACATTTGCGTGGTTTAGCCAAACGCAGTTCCAACTTTTGTAACAAAAAACTATTTATTCCGCGTTTCAGGGTCACGTCGCCCTCTAGTGGAATTGTTTCTAATTACATGTAACGTCTGCAGCAGAGTTTAACCCTTTGACGTCATGTTGTTGCATTCAGGGCCTTCAAGTAAAGGACTGATGTAATATGCAGCGAATTGGTGGAGGGATTAAGTATAACATGAAAATTAGTTGTAAATTGATTGATTGATTGATTGACTTTATTGATCTCACAGTGGAGAAATTTATGTAAACATAGGAAAATATCACCATAAATAGGTGGAATCATCAAAAAAAGAAAAGAACAATCTAATACTGAAATCAGATCAATGCTAAGACACTGATCATAATGTACAGAAAAGAGAATAATTGTGTGTGGCGGCATCATACTCTTCATTTGAGCTTCTGATTACTTTGCACTATACTTTCTAATTCTCATCCTATAGGCCAGCAGACTTTAACTCTGTCTCTTTCCATTGATCTCTGGAATCTACTTCTGGTCGCATCTGTTGCTCCTAAAGAGATAGACAAATATAAATATAAATGTTTTACTGTGAAAAACATTTAAAAATGTCACAAGGGAATGTGGATGATCAGTAGAGGTTAATTGCTTTTTATCTGTTGATTTTACTTTAAAATGTAAATATATCTTACAACAAAATCAATTCCTGCTCCCTCTTCTATTGACAGTCTTTTCTTCAGCAGAACTTCTGTTTCACCCTTTCAATCCTCAGGCAAGTTTTATTTCCGTTTGGAAGCCCCACAACAACAAAGCATTGCCGTTGGTAAAAATAAAATAAATAAATAATAATAATAAATAAAAACGTTAGATAAAAAATTTCAAAAACAAAGGAAAAGTGTTGGTTGCGTTTAAGCTTGTAATTCATATTTACAGAGTTTCTTTAAATGCGTCATTGGCAAGGGGCGTGGTTTGTGCGAACCAAGCTAAACAGAGGGCTGGCTAAGCGAGGCGCTACTGTAAAGCGGTTACTGTGTGTTTTCTAAAGTAAGTAGTTATAAATTTGTTAGTCTAATGGTTGTTTTTTAGTTTTAGTTTTTGTGACACAAAATAAATTCGTCGACTTGTGCCATTTAAGTCTAGAATGAGAGCTAGCTAGCCCCTTAGCTAATGCTAATGTGGCTATACCCACTTTATATTAAAACGGTGTGTTAGGAATTTTCCAGAGTTTTTTAATCAGTATTAACTTTTTGTTATACACAGAGAAAATACTGACTAAAATCCTGGAGTACGTTGCAATGGATTAACATCGCCAGGTTTATTAAAGGCCTGTTAGCTTTCATTAATCGCACATACCCTATAATAACTACAGAGATGTTAAAAGTGTCTATACTGACCTTCATTGTAATTTTATCATATTAATTGAGTGTTTAAGAAAAAGGAAAGCTAAGATAGATGTTTACAGTGACTGCCTTCTGGTCTATTTGGCTTCCAGTGTCATATTACACTGATCAGAGCAACCCACCCAACAGGCCTTTCAGCTTAAGTTTAATCAGCTGATGTCCTATTTTCCAAATAGGCTTTTTCTCTTTGTCTTAATGAACGTTTGGGTGTCTGTAGTGTGGATTATAGTAGAGCTTAAATACACGTGAGTTTATATGAGGAGTGTGATCAATCAGACAGCGATTATAGAGCTATAGTCTGATATTTCCTAGTTTGTTTCCACAGCTGGGCCGCTGCCATGACGACTCTGGATGACAAGTTGCTGGGCGAGAAGCTGCAGTACTACTACAGCAGCAGTGAGGATGAAGGCAGTGACAATGAAGATGAAGATGGGGAGAAAAAGACTATCCGTGATGCAAGTGCCTCTGAGCCAGAGATAGACTACAGTGCAGATGGAAGTGCTGTTAACACAGGTAACACAGAGCGAATCCTTAATGAGTTTATTTATATGTTGTATTGCTTTGTGAGGGAATTAAAACGTGGATGCAAAATTCACATCGATGGGTGTGAGTGTCCCATATCGATCAGTCCCAAAGTATTGCTTTTGCTGCAATATTCAAGCTTCTTGAAGTGTTTGTTTTTACTCAGCCCAGGTCAAAATTTTGCACAGCTTGGTGGGAATGAATGGTTGTGAGAATATTCCAAGAAAAGAATTGCTCTGATCTGGATACAGCCCCAGGTTTTTTGATTATTATTTTATTTTTTTTTTATGCTGTTCTCAAATTTAAAAACTTAAAGCCGGGCATACACTGTGCGATTTTTATTTTTTTATTTTTATTTTCAATTGTTGCACGCAGCTACAGCTCACAATGTATTTTCTCACCTTGTGCGACCTGACGCTCTGATGCGATCTACATGCTCACATTGTAAGTCCAAAAACCACATCGGACTCTGCTCCACAGTGAGATGGCGCTACTCTGACTCGTCTATCTGGAAGCCAAATGAGTAGAAGAGGAATATGAACCTCACTGGAGTGAAACGCGCTGCCTTGACAATTTGTGCAATTTTGTGCTAAAAGCCCTAAAAAGAAGAGTCGACGACGTATTAGGACAAAGACATGGCTGAGCAAACCTGGCTACTACGGTCTGTCAATTTTACAGTAAGAACTCCATTTCATTTGCACCCCTGCCATGCTTTTGTTTTCATCTGAGAGGAAGAAGAAGAAAAATCTTTTTTTTTTTTTTTTAGCATGCCCACTGAGCGATTTGCCCACGACGGCCAACATGTTTGATGTTATCTCAACCTTACGATTCCTGATCGTAAGGTTGGTTGTAAGAGGCTGATCTCCCCTCTTTACCCCCTGTACACTACACGATCAAAAAATTCTCACACGACTGGAAAGTTGGCCCAATAAGGGCGAAAAATCGTACAGTGTAAGCCCGGCTTAAGTCTTGCCATAGATTGTCAGTTGGAGTTACTGGTAGTTCTGGACTTTTGAGTTTTCAGCCGTTAAACATACTTCGGCAGACACAGACAAATCAGTAGTAATTCTAGCTGTATGTTTTTCTTTTAAATGCTGAAGAACACCAGCCCTTCAGGAGTGGAGTTTAATACCCCTGATATAAAGTCTAAAGTCAGTTTTTCTCTGGGAATTTTCTTCAATCACTAAACCAGCTACCGTGTAGATGTAAACATCCCACAGCATAATGCTGCTACCACCATGCTTTACCCTAGGGAAGGTGCATTCAGGATTATGTAGTGTATTAGTTTTCCACCTCAAAAAGCATATTTACTGTTGGATGGAAAGCAACATTTTATAAATAACCTGACTAAAAGCACCTTTTTCCCCAGGTTTGCTGTGTTCCGTCATAGATTATGCCTAACTGAAACTGACCTCCTTAGACTTTCATCTTGGCACTCGCAAATAAAAGACTCTTTAAAGTTCAACAGTTGTTTGCTTATAATTTCTCATTCTGAATTAGGATCCATTTAGCCAAAAATCTAAATTGTGATTATTTTCAACAAATATTAAAATTTTATTTAAATTTCCTTTGCACTAACCACAAACATGTAAATGTGTCACTCCCTGGTTTCAGCTCTTTTATGGCCTTGAAAGCTTTTTTGTCCAGAGTCCATTGTTGCAGGACTTTACCGTAAATTTTGTTTGGAAAAGTTCTCACTTCTACTTGCATGACTGGCTGGAAGTAAATTTCTGATCTGGTGAACTTTAAAGTGCCTTGAGATGAAATGTTGTGAATTGTTGCTATAGAAATAAACTGAATTTAATTTAATTAAATGACTAGAGTGGGGGAAAATTAGTCTCTAGGTCTTGTTAAATGTAATCCGACCATCATTGAGTGTCTTGAAAATTGCAATTTGTTATGTGTTTTTAACCTTAACCTACTCTATAGGAAAAATAACAAAAGCATAAATAAATCTATTATTTATTTTCATATCTGATCACAAATAAAGTCACATACATACATACAATAAAGATACATACACATTTATGCCACACTTTTCAGATTATTATTTGTAAAGACAAATTTGATAATTTTTATCATGTTTCTTTCACATTTATTGACTGCTTAGTGGTAATATATCCCCTAAAATCCTAACAAAAGCATTAGAATTTGGTTTTGCTGTAACAAATTGTGATGAATTCTGAGGTATGTGAACACTTTTGCAAGCTTTCGGCCTTTTGATCATTAATAATAAATGGAAGCATGGATTTTGAATGTTCCCTTTCAGGTCCAAAGGGAGTCATCAATGATTGGAGGAAGTACAAGCAGCTGGAAGTGGAACAGAGGCAGGAGCAGAAAAGGGAAATGGAAAGACTGATAAAGAAGCTGTCGATGACATGCCGCTCAGACCTTGACCTGAAAAAAGACAAAGAGGAGGAGAAGAAGCTTCAGGACAAAATTAAAAGCAAAGTAAGCAGGAAGGAATTGGGAATCACTAAGAAAAACTATGTAGGAGCCTAAACTTAGGAATCTACAAACTAGCTGTCAATGTTATCTTTTTTATGACCTTACTAGTAACACAATTATAATGACTAATGAACACAATTTATTTTCATAGATATCTATTCACTTTTTACAGAATTCATTGTGATCTGATCTAACAAATTCTCCTGAACATTAGGTGACTTTCTTGTTTTTCTCTTGTTCCACAGATGACTATGCAGGAGTACAACATGCTCCAGGAGGAAGAGGACGATGAAGACTTCCTGCAGCAGTACCGCATGCAGCGCATCGAACAGATGCGGCGCCAGCTCTGCCGTGGAAAACGCTTTGAGCGCGTTCATGAGCTCAATAGCGGGGAGGAGTTCCTGGAGGCTTTGGACAACGAGGACAAGAGTACACTGATAATGATCCACATCTATGAGCCAGATATCCCCGGCTGCGACGCCATGAGCGGCTGCCTGATGTGCTTGGCACAGGAATACCCTCTGGTGAAGTTCTGCAGCGTGCGCAGCTCAGCCATCAGCACCAGCGAGCTGTTCAGAGAGAGCGCCCTGCCCGCTCTGCTCGTCTACAAAGCAGGAGACCTGATAGGCAACTTTGTGCGGCTCACCGACCAGCTTGGGGAGGATTTCTTCGCCGTAGACCTGGAGGCGCTTCTACAGGAGTACGGCCTGCTGCCGGAGAAGCCCCCTATCGTCCCAAAAACACTTCGTAACGGAGCCATCATTCAGAGCAACGTGAGCGATGAAGACTCAGACCTTGACATAGACTAGTTCTCTATTATCCAGTATGTACATTTCATTTGGTAAACCTGCACACCCCGTTAGCATGGACTGTATATCATATTTATTTCTGAGAACCCCTTGTAGAGGTCCTGCTCTCATCTTACAGCACCAGAGCCAAAGCAGAAGAAGTAAATGACTTCATATCATTCCATTCTGAATATTTGGACATGATCATATTTGAAACACAGAGAGAGTAATATGGCTGTATGTACAGTTCATTTATTCCTTGAAGCTCTCATGGTTAACCTCTATCTTCTGTGTTCATTCATTCCTCTGCATTGTTTCCTAACTTGTCAGCTCTATGAAATGTTTCACTCTTGACAAAGTTGAACCTTTAATTCCAGACTGACATTTTATTAGTTTTGTAACTTTTCTATGTGCTGTAACCTGAAATAAACTGCAGCGTGTTTCAAAATGAAATATTTTTTTTCTTTTTTAAAGAATGGCCATTAGGGCTCACTATCCTGCTCGTTTTAAGTGTTAACAAGCTGCCACAGAACAGACTTGTTTGAACGGCTCGTTGACAGGCATCTGCAGCATTTGATGCCTGCTGAGGAGGAAGTAATGGTATCTGTTCAATCAGGTATGCTGGAGGGGAGACACAACTAAAACAATTAGCCCTGAGCAGCAGGGTAAGAAACACTCTTAAAAAAAAAAAAAAAAAAATAGCCCTGAGCAGCAGGGTAAGAAACACTCTTAAAAAAAAAAAAAGACTCAGAAAGAATGCAGAATGTATAGGTTTGAGGTTGAATAAATCAAAATGCAGATGGGTGTTGTTAGTTTTAACCAAAAAATATAGGCCTGCTTGCGACTATATAGAATCTAGCCTGCTATCCCAAGATAAACATTAACAGCTGCAGCTCTTTCTTGCAGGTTTGAAGCCCAGTCTCCATCTCCAAACCAAACACGACTCCAACGCTTCCCCTGTCACCAAAAGATATCGTCTCACATTAGAGAAGGTTATTTCTATTTTACTAGAGTTAGTCTTTGCAAATATATGAACAACCTTGCATGAGAATATGTGGCCTTTGCGAATCTCTACACCATGAAACTTAAATGTTTTACTTCTATTTCCCTAGCAATTTTAAACACTTGCTTTATTTAAATATTTATCTTCCACCCTACTTTTCCTCATATCTTTCACTTAAACATCTCGCCAAAGGCTACGCTCACAGGACTTGATCTCCTTCATAAATCCACCAGTGCAATCAGAACTTGTAGAAAAAAATCATTCTCCTTCTCTGCTCCATTAATATCAGATACTGCAACTGGATCTAAAGCTTTCCCCCGTGATTCCCTTGAATGTAAGTCTCTGTTGAGACAAAAAGAGAAATCATTTTATGATACTTTTTCTTGTTTTGAGCAAAATTTTTCAATTCAAACTTTATCCCAAAAAAGCACCATCATCTGTAGCTCTATCTTGTCAAAATAGCAATGAAAATCTAAACCATTTGCCTTTAGAGTCACCCTGAAAAATGTAATAAAAAGAAAATCCAGTATTTAATCTCTTCAGGCCGTTATGTTATTATGGCATTAAACACCATATGGTTATCTGCTGTTTTCCTGGAAACTGTAGGTGTGCTTGAAATCTATGCAAAATTGTTCACCCTTATTTATTTATTTATTTATTTATTTTTTTTATCATGCCAATGGATTTAGAAAAAACAAAAAAGAAAATTACGGTGTGGAAAGGTTAATAATTGGACTTAATACAATAAAAATGCAAATAAAACAAAATGCAGTTTCATTGTTAGTTTTTTATTTATAGGTAACCAAAGCATTTAAAATCTGTTATTGTGACTTTTTTATATTTCAAATTACGCCAGCAAAATATTATTTATTTTATTGGCCTTTATGGTTGTGTGGCACAAATTGACTCATAACTATAAGGTGGTTTGTTACATAAAATCCTAATAAAATACACATATATTTGTGGGTTTGATTTATAGAAATGAAAGAATATAAACCAGTTTGCAAAATATGGCTAATTCAGAGTTAAAGGTGAACTCATCCATCCTGGGAATAATCGCTCTCAGATGGATGAATCTGGGGAGTGATTATCCCTGAGATGGCAACAAAACTCACCGCTTGATTAAATCACTGTTTGGTTCCCAGATTAATCCCATCATGCCAAGAGATTCTGAGTCCAACAATAAGACAACTGTGTGGCAAAGAAAACAGGTTAATTGAGTCTACAGGCAGCTGTAAAGCACTGTGAGACAGGGCAGCAACAGGAGCAGGGGGATTGCTTCCTCATAGAAAGGGGCTGCTGAGCTGTTCACATCATGTCCACAGAAGGCGTTCTCCAGCAGCAGATGAGTTTCAGCACTGATGCCTGTTACAGAGGGAGAAGCACACTCTCATTATCCTGTACTGGATCTAAGTAGGAAAAGCTAATACTGTAGGTTTACTGGCTCTCTGCAGCTGCAGCTGTAAATAGTGCTGCTACCAAACCCAGTAAATCCACTATTATATCTCAGTAGTCCTTAGCGCTACACACCGTGTTGTGACCATTCCTCCCACAGGTGCTGAACGTCTTCATTACGATGCCTGTGGTGTTCATAATGATCCGGATCTGCATGTGAAACACAGCAGCTTTTTTAGCTTTACTTTAAAGCTATATATATATATATATATATATATATATATATATAGCTAAGGAAAAATACACTATAGCTATACCTACTGTGTGTTTTTTGTTTTTTTTTTACAAAGAAAAAGTTAAGTAATTTATGCACTTTTATTTGTGTTTTATTTGTCAGTTTCTAGAGTAAAAAGTAGCTTTTTTTTTGTTTCTTTTTTGCTTATGTCTTCAGAAGGACCCTAATTGGCAACTAGAGTCAATCTGTCAACATTAGCAGTCACACAAGACATGTTAAGTGCACACTGCAAATTATTTGGTTCCAAGATTAAGGTATATTATAAATATATTGATGTATATTAAGAAGTGTTACTTAAGTGAAATTATTTCACTAAATGCACAGATAATTTCACTTGGAGTGAATATCTTTCCCTTGGCATTTTCTTGTTTTTAGAAACATTTCTGTAGTGCCCAGTTGTGGAGAGGTTATGAAATGATATTCACTGCTCATTTTGTGGAGAACTGTTCAACAGATCAAACAGGCAAAAAAGATTTATGCAAAACTGCAAACCAATTTTAACTAGAGGCAGCAGTCAAGACAGCCTTGGTTACTCTGGTGTATCATCAGAAATCATCAAAGCAGGAAATAAAAATCTGATTTGGATGGTGTGCCGATAGTTAAAAACCGGATCTCTCTCTTGAGGTGGGATTTGGTCTTGAGTCCAAATCCCAGCCTGATATCGGAGTTGCCCTTTGTATCTCTGCTTCTTTCTGTATGTCTGCTTCTGACTCCTTGAACCCCAGTCGCTCTTGACAGATGGCTCCTGACACTGAGCATGATTCTGCTTGAGGTTTCTTCCTGTTAAAAGGGAGTTTTTCCTCTCCACTGTCGTAACAAGCATGTTTGGTGTGAGGGATTTCCTTTGAGTCAATAAATCGATACAGTCAGCTGTTTTTTCTTAGATAGAAAACTCTGAAACAATCTGACTGTATGATCTGGTTGAATTGTCTCTGTGAAGTACCTTTAGATGACATGTGTTGTGAATTGAATATAAACTGAATTGAAGAAATTCAAATATAAGGGGCATCTTACATTTTGCTACTATCATAGTCTTGTCTTTTATTTTCTGTTTGCACAGCATAGATTAAAAAAAAGCAACAATCTCATACCATTAGTGTGATGCCACAGCATTCGTTTCAGCTCTCCGAGGGCTTGCGTAAGGTTTTCCAGTTGATCATGGAGGTGAATGTTCTCCTCTATTAGGGCATGGATTGTATCCTGGAGCTCAAAGCCTTGACCTTCCAGCTCCAGCAGCATCAGCAGCAAGAAGAAAATCACTGGTTTCAATCCTGTCATAATGACCACCACACAGAGGCCTCTACATTTCTTCACTGACAGATGGACGTTGTTTCCATTTTGTGCATCTGTATCCCCTGGTGATTGGTGTGGGAGGTTTTATGAGCTTAAATGGGTGGGTGGGGGTGGTAGGAGTTTGATCTTTAATTCCAAAGCCATGAGTGGAAAGCTGCCAGCGGGCTGCTTAAAAATCTATCAAATTATTCTACATCAGTGAGCACAGCAGCACAAAGCCTGTTAGCTGCAGAATCATGGCATGAAAATGATGTACTGATTAAATACCAGACTAGTCCAGGTACAGGTTCAGAAGCAAACTTAGCACTTTCAGGACTATAGGAGAAATAGGTGATCAATCTTCCTAAAGTATTCTTAATTGGGAAGTTAAATACAGCCATTGTTGTCTGGTGAATCTCCTAATGGCAAATTAAATCCTGACAAATAAACTATTGCTTCATTCATATTTAATAACATCACCTATATAAGCTAAAGATAATGAGTTCTGGTCAGTGATGTCAGACAATTTGCTCTGAATAAAATTAGGTCAGTTAAACCGATGGTCCTCTCTGACCCATTTGTAGCTGCTGCAAAGTCACTCTAGGTGAAGAAAAGGTCCAAATTTTTTTTTTTTTTTTTCTAGGTTATTTCTACCATGTTGGCCAAAGTATAAAGCTTTTAAAAACTTATTTCTAAAACAGCAGTCATTTTGTCTTTGATTTGAAGCCCTATAGCCACCTATTTAGCATTAGCAAACAGCTAATGTTTGCTCATTTGAGGCATTGTTTAATGCAGCACGGCCCCTACCCCACCTGTTGCTGCACATTGCTAACTGAAAGGTTACTTCCTCACTTTTAGGACTATCAGTAGTTTGGAAATATATCTGATCATATCAAGAACTGTGATGAATAAAACACACAAGTCACAATCAAGTTTTAAAACAGCAACTGTTATGGTAAAAGTTGCACTTCTAGCAACCTGCTAAAAGTAGCTAGCACTTAAAGAAATCTAGTTGGTTCTATATTTTTCTGTAGGTCCTGGACAGGGCTGCACAGGTTCAGTCCACAAAAGTTATCCTGCATCTTTTTGATGCACCCTGTTTTAAACACACCTGAATCAAATGAGTGGCTTTTTACCATGCCACTGCTGAGCTACGTGAGGGAATACAGCCTTTAGATTCAGGTGTGTTAGAGAAAAGATGCGTCTAAAAAAAGTTTTTTTTTGTTGTGCCACCCAAGCTTTTACTTTGATCTTACTGGTTCATGCATCACGTTAAAGGCCGGTCAGGTTTTAAATAAACTAGAAACTTAAGTTTGATCAACAGGTTGGAACTTAAATAGTTAAATGTTCACATTTCTACACACATATTGGTACTTTACTCTTAATGTATCGTCTCATGAGCATACTAGTAAAGACCTCCAGTGAAATATTTTAAAAAACTAGATTAACTAAATTTATTATTAAAGACACAGAAATACGTCATGTTTTTTTTTTCCAAACAAGCTTTTATTTATTTTTCATGTGTATTTGTTTATGCTGTCTTGACAGCCCTGGTGCGCTTCTTTTTCACCACAACAGGCTTCTGGCTCTTCAGAATGGCACTGGCACGACGCAGGGCAGCCTGGGAAGAAAAACACAACAAATCATAATCTTGAAATAGTCAATGCTTTCTTAGACACTATGAAGCAAAACAAAGATAAAACTCACCATGCGCAGGTCCTTCCTGTAGTTGTTCTTGCGAATAATGTGCCTCAGGCTGTTGAGGGTGGCACGGGAGTTCTTGTTGATGGTGACCTTTACGTAAGATGCGGCAGGCTTGTGCTGGCCTATGCAAAAAAAGAAAAAAGTTTTTACATCAGTCATGACAGAGTTAACACTTTTCTTAAATCATCATAAAGCATCTAAAATGTACACAAGGCTGCAGGGGAGCCTTTATGCAACATGAGCTATACTAAAAGGGGAATATTGTATTTTTACCTGCACGTCTCTTCAGCACCACAACAACACCCTTGCCATCAGCTGCTGGCTCAACACCGACAGTTTTCTTGTGCACCAAACCATTGAAGCGGAAAGAGTTCCTGGACTTCAGATTGTTTGGCTCCTGTAATGAAACACAAAACAGAAAAACAATCATAAACCTTCAGGCTTATTAATGCTGTCTGCAGTAAAATAATAATGAACAAATAAAGAGCAATCTTCGTTCAACTGCTCCCTACAAAATATAATTTATGGAACCTAGAGCAATTTAAAAAAAAGTGTTGGCCCTAAACAACATGAGAAATTATTTTGTTGACAAAGAAACTGCCGACTGTGGAACAAAAACCTCCAACATTTTTTAACTTGACTGGTGTTTTCTAGTGCCACAATCAAAAATCCCATCTTTTTGAGGTCAACTAAAGTATTAAAGACTGTAGAGGTGCTGAAAGATTGCTACTCAGAGCCCTTTCCAAGACATTGGCACAAGAGGGACAAGTAAAGTAAAATGGAGAAAGCTAAATATCTCCATTAAGCCATTTGAAGAGAGACCCAAAAAAGATGGTGTGGGTTATAGTGTTACTTGTAACAAGTGATCAAGATTTAATTACAGGAAAGAACATAAAACTTTAATGTTTCTTTATCTTATTGCTTTGAGCCCTCTGTGTAAAATCCTGGATTTAAAATGTAGAAAACTTTTTGAATATCTCAGTTTTATTAGGCAACTTTAACACCCAAATGTTTCAACTGCTAATATAAGAAACTGACAGCAGTTTAAAGTTTTAACCACAGACATCGTCATTCTAACATAGCACTCCATTACTTATTTTTCTTCCTACTTCTGTCTTCTACTCATTACATTTTCACACAAGTATCTGTATTTTCCATTCCTTACATTTTTAAAACAAATGTTACTCGTTACTCTTGGCTTCGGTTTAATGTTTATAAATATTGATTTCACATCATATTCGCCATCCAATGATAATTGGCACCATCCACATCTAGTGAAAACTAGTATACTTGGATGAGTCATAACATACTCATTTGTTAGCTAAAGGAAATCATCAGAAGGTGTTCTTCAAACTGCAAACATGAATTGTCTATGCCATGCTACGATGTTGGATTCAGAAAAAGATGTTGAAATGTCTGAAAGGTCGGACAGATGAGAAAGTATTGGGAGATGGAGACCAACAAAACCCCCCCTCACCCTTGGCCCCATCTCAAAGAATTTTCTGAAATAGTCGAAAATTTGAGCTTTCAATTCATATAGTGGCATCTGGCTTTTTTTTTTTTTTAAGATTACTTTATCTTTTTTGTTTTTGGACCACATATTTTCTAACTTTTACTTGAGTAAAGTGGTCAAGTTGACACTTCAACTTTTACCAGAGTGTTTTTAAACTGCAGTATCTATGCTTCTACTTAAGTAACAAATGTGTGTACTTTTGACACTACTGCTTAATGAAATAAAATGAAAAGGGTGTTAAAATCGTATTTTCCTTTGGAATACCACAACATTAAGGTTGGTTCTCATCCTTCTACACAGATGCAGGCTTTTTGGTAGCTAGGAGCTCTGAGTGTACTTACAGTGCTGTAGGTCTGTCCATTCCTCTTGAGGAGGAAGCTGGAGCAGTTCCTGATGACCATCCACTGCAAATGGGACGACATGATGAACCTGAAAAACAGTGTATGGCTATGTGAGAAACACTGACCAGCATCTGATCGCTATCCACTTAAGATTCTTAAACTCTAGAAACTATTAACAGCTTATTAAGCAAAGTAAAGCCAATCATTCCGTTTCGAACTTTGATTTAAACAAGGTATGGATAAATATTTAGTCAGGGAACTTTATATTACCGTTCTATTTTACACATTAACGTCTAGCGAAACCCGCTAGCGTTAGCTTCACTCACTCATCAGTTGACGGTGAGGCCTAAGTTAGCCAACATACAGGCACGTTTATCCTTAGCTTTATAAATAGAACAGGACCGTTTACAGTCAAATAAGGTATGCAACATTAAACTATGTCAGGCTATCGAGCTTTATTAGTGAAAAAATAACCACGGACTGATAACATATCTATTTTATTTACCGGGTATTAGCAGCCAAGCGACCACGTTACCTTTTAGCGGAGGAAAAGGACCAGAGAGAGCGGAAATCGCGTCAAGCATCCTTTTCTTAGATCCATGCGCACGAAAAAACACAGTTTTATAAATATGTTGTGAGGTGAGCCAGATTTCTGTATCTAAAAATTAATAAAACGACATATTTATAAAACAAAGATGAACAAATTAAACGTTATTTGCCTACCAGCACTATTTATTGGCGTTTTATGAAAAACTAGTTCCTAACGACGACAGCGGAGGGACAAATTCAATACTCCTTTTGTAAATTACGTCATTATTGTGCGTCGCATGTTTACAGTTAGAAATGAGCTCTAAATAACAACTTATTTTAATGCATAATGACAGAGTGTCATCCTATATTAAGGCTTATTAATAGCGTGGTGGATTTGAAGTATTGAAAGGGCGTTTATTATAAGAATTATCTGCATTATTTGACTGTATTTGCCATCAGTTTTTGACAGATGTTTTTTTTATTGTTCTTATTGGATAACGTGAAACTTAAAGTTCCAGCACCTACAACTATTCTGGAAATCTATTATCCCAAGGATTTTCTACAGTTCATTATGGCGGGTAAAAGCTAAGTCTTAATGGGAACGGTCGAGTATGGACAAAGAAGAAGATTTGGAGACACTTGGTGAACAGCTTTATTCTATGATTTACCCCAAACACAAGGAGAGTGCTGGAAAACTAACAGGTGAGCTTATTGGACTGTGCAAAAGAGTAAAATTGCTAGATATAAAAAGTGATGGTTTAAATATGCAAATAACATAACTTAAAATCTCAAGGAAAGTGTTATTTGCCTTAAAAACTGTTTTTGTTGTGTTTTAGGTATGTTGCTTGAGCTTCCTAAGGCTGTTCTCAGCCAGATGCTGCAGGATGAGGCCATACTGACAGCAGCTTTGGAGAAAGCCCTAAAAGCTCTGCAGGCGGCACCAAAGTCCAGGTACAACAGGCTAGAGAATAGAGTAATGATTCCTTTTATTTTTCATTTTTATTTTTTAAGGCTGATAGATTCTAAGCAGGTTAACAAGGTTAGATGAGGAACCAGCATGCTTTGATACCTGTTTAACTGCATTAGACTCAAATGCAATAAACGATTTTTTTCTTACATAGCTTGGCATAAGCTTTTTATTAAATATTTTCATATTATAGTACAGAGCATGATCAGTATTTATGATATAACGCATAACAATGGCAATGAAGTTTTTGACTCTCTGGAAGAACAGCTGTTTGAGTTGGTGGATATTTACAACACTGGCTACTCTCAGAAAATAACAGGTAAGTTAAATATTCCTACTTTATATGCAGGGTTTATAATTTTTGCCTGTAGCCTGCAAACGGAGCTGTAAAATATTCTTACCCCTATTGAAAGATGAGACTCATTAAGTTTCCAAACCATATGGTCAGGGTTTTTAAGACCAAGTACATTGTTCTATACTCAAAGCTGTTTAAACAAGTGTAGTAGCCTTCTTTAAGGTAGAGCACAGCAGTAGGTAGGGGAGGGGCAGCCTTGTGCTACTCTGTGTTGCAACCAGCTGAAGAAAATCATAGATGAATAACCTTAAAATGTCTGAACAATTAGAATGCTATGGTGTACATTTTTAGCAGCTTCGATACCAGGGAGGACGCTTTTGTTCTACATGGCAGCTGTAGCAGTGTGGGAGGCATATAATCCGTTTTTTTTGTGTTTTTTTTTTTTAAATCAACATTTTATTGACTTTTAATCACTCATATTTTACTAATAAATCAGCAGACTAATACTGCAGGTTCTTAAAAATATGTCTCAGGATTTGTCCGCGTGTCACATTCCATCTCAGATAGTTTATTCTCCTGTTACTGTGATTGTTTACAGTGAGGTAACACATAACGACGATGATGATGTGTCCGAGTCCTCTGACTCTCTGGGAGAACAGCTGTTTGAGTTGGTGGATATTTACAACACTGGCTACTCTCAGAAAATAACGGGTAAGTTAAATATTCTTACTTTATAGAAACCTAGCGAGATGACATTTCAGTGTACATCTTTTTATTTATTAAATAGTTTCTCCACTTGACCTTCAGTCTTCAATCATATTTGCAATTAAGGTTCCTTTTGCTATTATCTCATTTGTGGTGAATCTAACTAAATATTATTCTTTTAAAATAAAAGCAGCCATTTAATTGAACTGGGGTGAATGGATGTTATGCAAACCATTTGTACCTGGAAGCAGTGGTTCTAGAATGTTTTGGCTACTGACAAACAAAAAATACCCCAACATTAGTTGAGCATAGAAGCATTTTTTAGAGTCTGATTAAACAGGGTTTCATTGATAACACAGCATGTATAGCAGGTGTATAGCTTGCATGTGTTTATAAAGGCTGATTTATTCTCTTTCAACATTTGGAGTATAAGTGCTTTGTAACACATTAAGCTGTTTGCTAAATTCATACTGTAAAATATGAAAACGACTGTCAGTTTGAATATCATGTCATTTCTGTTAATAATTCCATGATGCAACATTAGTGATGTATCTTCTTGTGCAGTAAAAAAGTATTTTATTTTGTCCATAGGAATGTTGTTGGAGCAGCACAAAGAGGCCGTTTTACAGCTTTTGTCAGACCCCAAACTGCTTGAAGAGCATGTGAACATCGCTCTGAAGACACTAAAAGAGTTTGTGGTTTTCTACTCTGGACAGGCTTTTCATGAAACAAGTTTCTCTTTTTGGAGCCCATTCTGCGATTTACCATTTAGGGCATGTCTTTTGAAATGACTTATAATTTCTGCCTTCTTCTTCAGGCAAAATATAGAGGAGACAGATCTCAGTGACGCTTCAGAAGCCGATGAGACAGACAGGCTAGGAGAGAAGCTCTTCTCATTGGTTGAGCAGATGGATTCACTGCATGCAAATGATATCACAGGTGAAGTGACACTGATTTATTAATCATTCAGCTTTCACCTTTTCTTGATGTCACACAGTTCTGATAAACATCCACATATTTCTGTTTTCAAGGTATGCTCCTGGAGATGGACTCGGCTTCTATCCAACAGCTGCTCAGTGACCCGGCAAAGCTGGAAGCTGCAGTTCAAAAAGCACAAGCAGTTCTGGATGCTGTGAGCTAAGCTGAATTTGATTAAAAACTGTGCGAATTCTGAAGGACCTTATTTAGTGCTTTTCTAATTTCTTTTTAACATTTTCCCATCAGTGTCTACTGAAAAAGTGATCCATCCCTTCTGCTTCCCTTTGCTGCTGAACTGTTAACTTTTTTTTTTTTTGATCAAATTGTTTACATTGCTGAATAATAGGATTCTTGCTGTTGAGAACTTACATAAAAGTTTAATATGCTGCTTTAATTAGTTTGTATTACAGCAAAAAAAAAAAAAAGTAGTTCAGCTTCTTTGAAATCCAGCCGATTTTAATATAAATCATATTTAATTATGTAACCGTAAGAATGTTGTTATATGTATATTTGTAATAGAAATACCACACTGATTATATAGAGGTTTGTTATTACTATTTTTTATTCTTTCGCACAGCAGCAGATAATTTAAAATTTTTAAAGTTTTAGCCTGATCTAATAATGTGTGTGCTTCCAAGTCCATAAACATTTCAGAGTTAAGAAAATATATGCTAATTTGTTGTAGTTATACATTCATGTTATTTAAAACATGACTTGCTGCTGTACTATCGAGGAAGGAGACGTCAAGCTGGTAACAGTTGGTACTGACATAGAATAGCCCTTTGGATCCATTCTGTTAAACCAGCCTATTACTTATTAAATGTGTTGTACGCTTTTGGACAAGTAGAACTTCCATCTTCCAAAAGTCTGTTCTTTGGAAAGAGTTTTTCCACCGTGTGAAATAAAAAGTTATATATTTTTTTTTTTTTGGACCTAATGGCTCACTCATTGATAAATGTATTCAGATCTTGTTTGAGTCATGTTTCAAAAAGGATGACAGAGCTATGAAGTCCCTAAAGAGTTCTGGTTCAACCAATGATCTAAAGTCAAAAATAAATTCCACTTTTTTTTTTTTTTTTTTGTACAATCTGTCAGATTAAACACCTTTTCTGAAAAGCCACAGATGTATCACACCATCAAGACCAAGGATGGCTCTGATAAAGTTGCTTATAAAAACAAATCCGGGGTGGAGTTATAGGAAAATTCTAAATGTTTATAGTTATCCTGGAGCAACATGAAATTTAAGATCATATGTAGAGCAGATGGCACCACAACAATCCCGTCAAGAGAAGGCCAACCCTCAAAGCTCACCAAGGGGACAATAATCAAATGGCACAGAGTTCCACAGCAGGGACAGAAGTATCCTTACCACCCCATAGGAATCTTGAGTTTATCAAAAAGCATGTAAGTGACTCCCCTCATGTATGGAGGAAGGAAAAAAAAAAAAAAGTTTTGTTCAGACTAAAATCGAGCTCCTACCAAGGAAAACATGTTTGGTGCAAACTCAGCCCCAGAACACCATTCCCACAGTGAAACCTGTGGAGGCAGCACCATGTTTTAGGGATGCTTATCAGCAACAGGGAATTGAAAACTGCTCAGTTAAGAAAACAGTGGATGTTGCTAAATACAGGGATATATGGAAGCGGATTAGGGCCACTGAAAAAAAAAAAAAAACGTAACAGATTTTTAAATTTTATTTCAGTTTAATATAGGAAAAAAGTCAGAATTCCGACTTTAATCTCAAAATTCCGACTTTCTCGGAATTCCGACTTTCAGAATTCAGACATTTTTCTTGGAATTCTGACTTTTTTCCCACATTAAACTGAAATAAAATGTAAAAATTTGTTAACTTTTTAAATTTTCTCAGTGGCCCTTATCCTCTTCCATAGGGATATTCAGGGACAAAACATGCCTTTATATTGAGATGGGTCAGAGGGCCATCTTCCAGCAAGACAATGACTCAAAGCATAATGCTAAAACAGCTTTATGGTGGATTAACAAAACATATTCACATATTTTAACCCTTTAAATGGTATAAAGCCTGACATGTTTTAAATAATTTGTATAAATTGGTAAATTCCTACATTACATTGGCCAATTTTACAGCTCACATTGGTAACCTTAGCCTTCCTTTTGCAGAAATAAAAGACGGCAAACTTGATTCAAAGTTAGTTTTTATATAGTAAATGACACCATTAGACATCTCTATCAAAGTGCTACAGAGCGCAAAAATAACTTTATTACCATTTGTTTCCATTATTTGTATTGATTTTTTCGTTGATTTCACAGTTGAAATTCCAGGACAATGGGAAACATCCTCGCCTCCAGCTTTTAGAAGCTCAAACTGACGTTGACGAAATAAACGAACAAGTAACATTTGAGACACCTGTCAGATTTAGGGTTTACATTTGTAAACTAAAATGACAACGTATTTAGGGTGTGGCTAGCTCACAGTTTATTTTTATGCAGAAGCAGCCAATACAAACCAATAGATTACGATTGTTGTAATTTCTTTAATCAATAATGCATCTGGTCAAAGACTATTTGGAAAAAAAATTAATATTCTCTCACACACACACACACGCACTCACCTTTTGTCTACAGGTCATAAATACAATCGATCTGATATACAAATATTTGGATAGATTCATTTTCTGCAATATTTAAAATCCATTTTGAATTCCGGCTCTTGCTATTCCAACAATCGTCCCTCAATTTGAAGTGGACAGCTCCGAATTTGGAGAGGAAGTTGGACAAAAAGACCCCCTAGTTTAATAACTAATTGGGGAGGGACCGCGGTTCAATAAATACCTGAAAGAAGCAGCGACCAATCACTGCATACGTTTCTTCAGGGTTCTTTCAATGGACCTAAAGGAAATGTCTACACAGCAAGACAAACAAGCAAAATGATCACAAGATGCCACCTTCAACACAGATGCTGCTTTTAGAAATCTCCTGTATGAAATTTAAAAAAAAGGTGCCAGTTGCTTCTTATCCTTCACACAACCACCCTGACATGGAGCTCGGACAAAAAAAACGAGTGTAAAATGGGACACTGGATGATCATGCTGCTAATAGTGTTACATCTGGCAGCTTTAGTTTAGCGAGGCATTTATTGTAGACTATTTATGCCAACATGATAGCACAGTTTGTTTAAGAATGTATTCATGATGCAAATCACTTTCTAACCCCCGTTTTGGTTTCAGGAATAAGCCCTTCATGGAAACTCTCGTTTGTGACAAACACACCAGTGAAACCTACTGGGCTGATGGTAAAAAAACAAAATGAAAAACTGGTTAAGCTGTTTGGACGAAAACCCACATAATGAGATCAAGCTTTTAAATGAAGGCAAGAGGAGGAGTTCTTTAAGACAGAGAGCAGTATGTCCGTGTGCTTCATTTACTTCAAGGTAGAATCACATTTTGTCCATTTAGTTCAGTTATTTAGTCTCTCTTGGATGTTCCTTTACTTCGAAACTGGATAGCGCTGGCTCAACCGACTAGACCGTGGTCCACCTCCTGATGGCGCACTTGTCTGGGGAATAAAATGAAATAAGACGGAAAAGAGAAAATGTGAACAAACAGATAATAAGTCATAAGTGACCATGTGTGCCGTTTTAAAAGCCTCACCTGTGCAAACTGAGCAGGGTTATAAAAAGTGACACCTCCGGTGGGTGCAGTACCCTGGGCAGGATGACTCTGTCCGGGAAGAAGCAGATAACAGTTTATTACTTTCATGTTGACAGAGAGAAAATCTAAAAGCTATGCCCAAATAAGGCAGGAAATGTAGAATGGATCTATAGTGATGAAGCATTACACGTGCTGTTAGCACTTGTTTTAGTAGCTGTGCAAGTTGGACGGCAGGGTTAGAACAACTCTAAAAGGACAAATGCAGTCTCCAGCACGATTCATCGTGTAACACCCTTTTATCATACATTTTAGCACAGATATATAATTGAGCATTTTCTATAAGGTCACAAGTATTCAAACCCTTGCATTTTCATTTTCACATTGCCACCACTGATGTATTTCGGTGGGGTTATAAGTGATAAACTAACACAAAACACAACTGTGAGGTAGCTTCTTTTTTTTTTTTTTTTTTTTTAAGATATTCTTCTATTTCTTTAGTGATCACATTACATGTTACAGTATTAAGGGGACCAAACAGGACATGAGCTCCATAGCTCCACTAAGACATGGCTGCCAAGCTTAACTGACCAGCCAGGTGGTGAAAGTTACTGTACGGAAGCTACGGTGACACAAATGTGATTTAATTCATTCAGTCAGTCAATTTTTTTTTTGACCCATGACTACTTCTAACAGAAAAAAAAATATTTAGCGAGAAGAAAATGTGATGATATTCATGCAATAAAATAGTCCAGACTTTAATTTTAATCCAACAGTCTGCTGTAAAATTTGGATATAAATGCTCATAGATGCTTTCCAGCCAATCTGACTGAGCTGGAGCTTTTTCACCAGAAGAACAGCTAAATGTGCAAAGCTGGGATAAATGGATATAGCACTTTTCTGATTTTCATTTATATTTAATAACCCCTGCATCTTTTTCCTTCCTCAACACATTTATGTGCAAGTTTGTGCTGGACTATCACATGAACTGCTTATAAAATCAAATTGGACAAGCATGTGATTGCAATGGGACAAAATGCAAGAAGTTTAGATTAGAGAAAACTGGGTCGTTCTTTATATCCAAGAAATCTTTTGACCGTGTAATAATTAACCATAAACCAGCCACTATTACAATTATTTCCTTTCTTTAGGGTTGTGTTTTCTTAACTCTGTACAGAGTCCTAACTGTCATTGCTGGAGGCAGCAGGTGGAAACAACATGGGGACATTCTGGGAACGACGCGCAGCAAAGCACTGGGTGGAAATGAGGGAACTGGGGTTTTAATAATGTTGAGCTACTATAAGACAGACAGGAGGATATGGAGAGGGGATTATTTAAAGACAGACTAGTAGTACCTGGTTTAAATGCTGACTCACTTCACGTGATAAAGAACTCATTGAGCTAGAACGTGACAGCTAAAGAAAACAAGTAGGAAGGGAAGAAAGCAGACAAAAAAACCCATCACCCAATATTAATGATCAGTTCATGCATTTGATTAGATCAATTTTAACAACCAAGTTATGAGTGCAACTAATTAAATGTCCATTAAATAACTGCCTTTCTAGAACAAAATAACATGGATGGAATTATATCACAGAGAAACGTGGAATGGCATTCAGCATGAGACAGAGTTAAGGTTGACATGCATGCATCAAGTACTTCTCTTACAATAACTTAAAAGAAGCAAACTATTCATAATGACATTTGCAGTCAAGCCTTATGTCATTATGCAATAAAGCCACAAAGCAGAGAAAGATGGATCTCACCTCGCCTGATTGCAAACCATCTGGAACAGGAGGTCCTTCTGGGGCTGGCGGTAACAGTGTTGGGTTAAACACCTACAGACGTCAAACAGCAAAATAAAAGATTAGGAATGAGTAAAGTCAGAGCTTTAATGAAAGGTCACAATATCCAACATGCTGAGTGACAGCCAGCAAAAGGTAAAGGGTTTTCCTTAAAACCTGCAAATCTAAATTATGAAAATATTCATATAATTAAACACAGAAAAAAATACCCCAAACTTTTCTAGAATATAATTACAGGGAACCAAATTGTGAGCCTATTTTTAAAGTTCACTATCTAATATAGACTAAAGATTTTTAAAGAGAATAAGCCTTAAATAAATACAAACAGGGAATTTAATAGAATTTTGACAATTGGACAATAAAATCTAGAAATACAATTATTTTCACCATACTCCCCTCTGATTTTTTCCAGATTTATCCATACCTGGAAAATCATTTCAAACAAATTCTATACTGTCCTGCCCTGAATATTCTGCAAACATTTATTAACCAAAAAGCACAGAGACCTGTGGAGCAGCGCTGCTGCTTGGTGAATTCTGCTCTTGATTTCCACCTTCACTGCCTTCCAGGGGTTGTTGGTCATTAGGCGCTTCACATGCAAAGAAAATATTTGATCAAATTTTGCCCATGGTATTCTGCTTTGTTTTCCAAAACTAAACAAAAACTGCATAAGCACTAAACTAACTTTAACAAAATAACTTAAAAGAAAAGCTTCCTCTTGTTGCCTTGTATAGTGGCAACAAAAAGCTTTCAGATGCTACATATCCTATGAATGTATCTAGTTCTAAAGAAGTTATAAGTATTAAGCATCTTACAATGCTGAAATGTAAAGCAGCAAAGCAAAAGATATTCACTCATCTCAGGGTTTTTTATTCTAAGTTCTTCTTTAGCTCATTGTTGCATCATAACACACACCTGAACTAGGCACAAACAGGTTAGCAGGCATGGGCATTGGAGCCAAAGGAGCGAATAGGTCCACTGGAGCTGGGGCCGCTCCACTCGGTTTAGATGTTCTGCTCGGGTTCAGAACATCCACATATCTGCTTTTGGTGCCTGAGGAGACAAGACACACATGTAGGATCCACAATATTATCAAATTTCCATAGGATATCTGCACTGAAAAGGCTTACAGTAGCAGTCGAATGTTCCACCTGTGGCCAAATTGGATATTTTAGCCATGAATGGAATATTTAAGTTTGTATAAGAGGTCAATAGTAATAAATAAGCTATAGGTATGCTATCTTTTAATGTTTAATAACTTTGGGCTATTATATTTGGGGTAAAACTAACATTTCAGCTCAACTGTAGAAGAAACTAGATATGAACATCCTCTAATTATGTCCACCTGAATCAAACTTGAAATTGTGAGGAGGACCAATGTTGAAGATCATCAGGAACAATCAACTACACTAAAGGTCAACCTTTAGTTAAAGTACACACCGCTGAATCAACAAACACCACCAAGAAGTTCCAGCTCCAAGCTAGACTGAAAATAAATACCAATTCTTGTTTTTAAATACTGTTGAAGACGTTCTTTAAGCTATCTGCCTTCCAACAAAATAGAACGTATTGTTCAAACACATCATTTAAAGATCCATGATTAACAGAACCTCACTGCAGATCATGAGGGTATGTAAACCTTACATGCTTCTTACCTGCTTTCCTGGAAAACATATTGACGGCAGAACCAGTACCTGGAGGGGCAGGGGGCCCTCCAGGACCAGGCATTTGAGGCATCTTGGGAAAACCAGTGGGAGGTGGAGGAGGGGGCTTACTCTAAGAATTGAAAACAAAACCTATTAGAAAGAGGCTTATTTAAGATGCATATTCAAATATTTTAAATTTACCGACCTCTTCTTCAGGTTCATTTAAGTCAACCCATCTATTTTTCTTCTCATCCCAAACAATCTGACAGATAAACACATTGGTCAATTATAATACATTAGAACATCTATCAGTAAGGTGGAAGGCAATAAGGGAAGTTCATAAAACTCACAGAAGGATTTTTGTCATCTGGCAAATGAGCCTCATTTTTCCTCTTCCCAAAGGGCCAAAACGACCAGCCTTTATTCTGCATGCCAGGAAAGAAACAGCCACATTAAACAGAGTATGGCTTTTGTCTGCAGCTTTGAAAATGCTATATGTGAAAGAAGTGAACCTTTTCTGGAGAATCTTTCTTGGCTTTCTTGGGCTCTTCTTTACGCGGCTGTTCGGGGATAGAGGGCGGCGGTGGAGAGGCCTGTTTCACAGCAGAGTTGCTCCGCTCTCTTCCGGAGTGAGTTGATGACTCAGAGGCTCTGCGAGAGCTGCGTCCTGATGGCTGATGACAAACAAATTCACTTTTATTATCTCAACCAAAAGGTGTACCTGGTATACCTTAGCAATTATAGACTACCGTACCAACGTTTAAGGAATTAAATATCACAACTTAAAACTAAATACACTTCTCATTCATCTTTTTTTGTTTTTTCACGCATGCCTCACATTGCTCGTAAAGAGTTAAGCTAACGTTAAAGCCTAAAGACATTTCAAGCTATACACTTTTTCATGCCCAGTCTTCCAGAGACTATTTCTGAAATCTGTGACAAATTTTTATTAGTCAGAACGATACTCAACAACATATATGAGAACCACTGACCCATATATATAAATGATTAAAGGGTTACAATGTTTCTATCCGATTTTTAATGTAGGCTGATTACATTTTTTTTTTTTTTTTTTATCAGACTGGATTTGGATGTCAATCTCAGTATCAGATGCTTATTACTGACTTAAACTCCCTAAATTTAAGTCAGTAATATTTGTCTTGATTTAATGTTCTTCTTAAAAGCCTTGGTGCGATATGTATGCTTTAAAAATGTTGCCAGGTTACATCAACATACCAAATGCATTGAAGACTGTGAAGTTGTCCTTGATCTTCTCGAGCCCTGTGGCACCAAACAGAAAAGGTTATGCACTTCCTGTGTGAACCCCAGTTTGCCAATACTGGTGTTCCAGATTGGCAACATTTTGAAATGGGGTCTGAGTTAAAATAATATGTAAGTAAAATAAGATGTGCTAGGCTGATAGAAATACAGGCTGTTCCATACTGACCATATTTGCCATGTGGTCATATAAGTCCATCTGAGGAGTGAAGGAGCTCCGGGGTGGGGAGGACGACATTATATGTGACGGATGCATCTCTGGGTGGGACAGGGGTGGCTGCTCCATGGGGGCCATGTGTCCAGGAGAGGGGGGCATGTGCTGGGGCATCTGAAAAGGTGGGTGGGTCATTTGGACAGGTGAATGTGGCACCTGTGATGTAGGCATGTGAGGGGACATTTGGCCCTCTTGTGGAGGAGGACCATGTTGCTGGTGAGCTCCAGGATAAGCATTTGGTTGCTCATGTTGAGGCTGGAAGGGAGGGTGGGCAAGGCCAGGATCCTGTGGATGAAATCCAGGCATGGGGATTTGGCCTGGCGGCCCATTAGGGGGTACAGGGTAGAACTGGGGAACGTCACTGGAGGATGAGAGCTGAGGCGGAGCCATCCCGTCTTGGAGAATAGAAGCAGGAGCTAAAGGGAGTGAAAAAGATTCAATCATATGTCAAAAATCAGAGGGATTCATACAGCAGAGAGCAAAAGTTTAAACACATTCACACACACCTGGAGGCATCAACTGCACTCCCTGTGGAGGAGGCCCAGGCACTAATGAGCTCATGAGTGGGTTTTCAGGGGCTTGACCATCCACTTCCAGTGGCATGTTGTAAGGTTCAGGGGGACTCTGGTGATCCAAGTCTGAACTTTCACTGCTGCAGTCAAACTGTGCTGGAGTACTTCTGTCCACATTATATGTAATCACTCCGGTCTTCACAAGAGAGAAGAAAACATCAAACATTTTGCCTAAATGAAACTTACAGCATATGTTTGAATAAATGTAAACAAAAGTAACACTTTAACAATTTTCAATTAAATGTATGATTTAATATTAGTCAACTGAATGTCTAGAATGTCCACCATTACTGGCTAAGATCAACAAAGTAATCAAAGGTGAAGGAGAATCTCTTCCTTTCCTCACCTTGATCTGTCCATCCAGCTGTTTGAGGTGGATCAGCCACTCAGGCTCAATGAACAGCTCCTGCTCAGGTCTTTCCTTAAGTTGTGGATCAAAGAACCGCAGCTTTTCTGACATCTTAAAGCAAGAATATCAAAAATGTCATGTATCAGAATAAAATACGACAAAGATTGTAAAAGTAAACAAGAATCGACTACACACCTGTATAATCTGGCTGATGAACACAGGGGAGTAGTAAGAGGGATGCATAAGGACCGTCTTTGAGATCACTTCACAGTAATGAAAAGCTTGGGCACACAGGCCTGCCTCAGCCAGTCGGCATGCATAGATCAATTTAAACACCTGCAGGAAGACAGAAAGAGCATAGTCCTTATAATATAGTTGGATATAACATTAGAACTACAACAAAAGGTGTGAAACTAAATACTAAATGCTAGAATGACCAAATAAAGTTAAAACTCTCACCTGGAAGTTGGGCAGTGAACAATGCTGGGAGCCCAGAGACTGAGCATACTCATAGGCCTCAGTTCTTTGGATGGCTTCATTGGTGGCAAATTGATTAAAGGGCAAACTGAAGAACAGACAGATAGTTACAGCTTATTATCCGGGGAAAAAATAAAAAAAAAAGATCTCTGGAAGACTGTGTGCATTTTGGGCTAACCTGTGGTTGGAGCCAATCAAGACCAACTTGGTGCTTTTCTTGGTGTAAACTCCCAGGCCAACTTGGGCCATCAGGTAGCAGAAATGAGCAGCATCAGTTAGACCCTTAGAAGCTGGACCAAGCAGGAAAAGAAAAAAAATGTTAAGAGGCTACCTGCTTCAAATTAACTTTAAATTACTTCTACTTGATGGTAGCTTTAAAAAATAACCCTACCAAGAGTGTCTCCCATAGTGGTGATAGTACGGGTGTCCAGGTCCATATTGTGTGTGAGGTTTGAGAGCACCATGGCCAGATGAGGGCGCCAGTCACCCCACCTCTCCTCTCCACAGCACTGTATACAGAAAAAAAATATATATCAACTATTCTTAAGAATAGCAATAAAAAAAAAAAGTGATGGATTGAGGACGTACAGTTGCTGAAGCAGGCATTCTTCCTGACATCAGTTGGTACATAGTCTGAAGAGGGTCGTTCATTGGCAAACTATTAGCAAACCTAATCAAGAAGAAAACAGTTTTACTAATGAGAGGAAAAACCAAAAACTCCATTTAAAAATGTAAAACCACAGGTGCTTCACCTCGTCATGACACGTGCGTGTGTCCTGTTGTCCATCTTACTAGCCAACAGCAGAGCGTGACCCCAAAGGCCTCCCTTCATGGCTGCTTCCAGGGCATCCTGTACGGATAGACAATAAAAAAATGTGTGAGATCCATTTAATTATAAACAATTACATGCCATACAGCTGATCATTTTGTTTCATACCTTTTTGCGTCCAAACAGAAGCAGCTCCCTGAAGCGTTCTGTTTCCTTGCCAATGTTCTCCGGGACGATCATGAAAGTGTCGGACAGGAGGGACAACGGCCCAGCTCCGGGCTCCTCTTCAGCTCGCGCAAGAGGTTCGTTGTTAAAATCGATCAAGTTGGCTTCATTGGGACTCTTGCCAGGCAGCCAGACGGAGCGATGTTCCTTCAGCAAAAGGTCAGCGATGTCTGTGCCGACCACAGTCTGAGAAGATGCAAAACGATATTAAAGTCCAAATTCTAATCAAATGCTGAGTATTTTTGATAGTTTTATAATTGCACGCTGACTCACTCCATTCTGTCTACAAAGCAACATGATGAAGTCCCAGAGCAGGCGAGCAGAGTCTCTGTCCAGGAGGTTGTTGTCACGAGAACATTCCATTGCTTTGTTCTGGGAGAATTTGATCACATCAACCTTGTGGGTCTCCTCCCTGATGGCAGAGCACAAGATGTTAGGATGTAATGCATTTCAGTAACAAAGAAAGAAACAAATAGATTTTTTTTTTTCCATTTGTACAACAAATGGTCTGGGTTTTTTTTTCATAAAGATTGTTATAGTTATACATAAGCCCCATTTACACGTGCAGAGATCAGTCTGAGCACGGTAATCCAGAGAACTATTGAGTGTAAATGGCACCGGACCGTGCCGAACCACAACTGAACCACGTTAAACCTGTACTAGTTCATCAGTAGGGCTTGCCGTAGCTCAGTTCAGGCACAGTTTTTAGATAACAAAGAGTGCATGAGCAGACCACGTCATCTCCTTACAGTCAGCCTCCATAATCATGAAATTTCATACATTCATAAAAATACAAGCTTCCCTACGGTGCCACATGATTTCCAGTAATGATTCTGCTTAGCAGTGTGATGAACCTCAACATCTGTCATTTTTTCCTACATCTGTAAGCCTTGATCAGACTATCGTTTATCGTACCCACTTCCCAAAAGCCAACTGTAAAGTAAATTCCCCAAAGGCTGCCTTCTTCGCCCGACTCTCAGCAAACCACAAAAAAAAAATCACAATTATAACCAAACTTCCTTAATGTTACGGATGCTACCATTGTGATTTGCTTGTTTACCTCTGGAGAGCAGTATTACCGTAGATTGTCACTAGGAGGCGAGGAACGGTGCTAGAGTGATGTGTAAATGGTCATAAGGAACCAAGCTCGCATGGTTAACTGATCCAAGCTCGGTCCGAACTCTGACAGGGGCTATTGTCTCAGATTCTCATCAATGGGAGCTTTTTAATTTAGTTTTATTTTAATGAGTTTAGTTTCACCAAGAACTATTAGAGAAGGGGAAAAATCAAACTCTAGACTTACTTAATCAGAGGTCCAGGGAACCCACGCAGTTCAGCCTGATCAGAGGTGTCCTGCAGCATGGTCTAACAGTAGAGGAACACAAGAAAACCATAAATGTTCTAGAAACATAACGTGCTTTCTGAAACACTACTGAAACCCAAAGTTGCCTCTGAATATAATGAAAAATAATATATTAAAAGTCTTACTGCTTAAAAACCTTAGTAAACAAATACTACCACTTAACAGATTTTTGCAGAAAGGATTAGGTATTTCAATTTTAATGTACCTCCATGTTGTGGATCTCCACCAGAGCTGGCTGCCCGGCTGAGGGGAGATTAGGCAGGACTTGGATCAGATGACCACCAGGTCCAAAGCGAGCACAACGGTGGGGCATGGTATACTTCTCTGGAGTTGCAGGACGAGGAGGAGCTGGAAGGGAAATAATACTTATAGTATCAGTACCCAAGTAAGCTAAGATAAAGAAACATTTCTACTAGTGCTTAAAATAGTCCTTAGAAAAGAAATTTGCAGCAAAGCTGAGGGTGTGTGCTCTTACGTTGCTCTGGGGCAATCCAGGTACTGTCTGCAGTGTATTCTGAGGGATACATGTACTGGCTGTAGTTCTGAGAGGCATCCGCTTGATTTGGGTAGTGCGCATGAGAGTAGTCAACAGGCAGAGTGGATTGGGTTGCATCATAAACTGTAGACAAGTCAGGCTGGCTCCTGTACACCTGGCTCTGCAAAGTTGAGAACAAAACTGAAGTTAGACAATGAATAGTAAAAACATATATATATATATTTTTTTTTACATTTAAACAGTTAAAGATCTTACCTGCTGTGACCGTGAGCTGAAGCTGCTTCGTCTGCTGTGATGACTAGTAGAACTGTGCACGCTGTGTGCCGACTGCTCACTGTGCACGCTGCGCCGGTCAAAGTCATCCCCATAAGCCTCTCTTCCTCGCATGTTGTCCTCATCAAAGCTGGGATCATACCCAGGGTAGTACTGCCACTGGTCATCATAGCCATCTTTCCTGTGAACGAGCCAACGGCACTTATTAAAACAAAAGGCGTCAATAGAGAGGACACCTCATAGCAGCACCCACAGCGATGCTGCTTTAGACATGATTAACATCTACAAAGCTTTTTTTAATGAAGCATACCTGGCAGGATACTGCTGGTTATAATAGCCATTTTTGTAGGATTCATTGTAATAAGACCAATAGGATTGATCGTAGTATCCCGCGTATCGTTGGTCATACTGTCCGTATCTGTACCCTTAAAATAAAGGTAGAAAGTAAATTAAATTGGTTTAATTTCTTTGATAAATATAAAATCAATATTGTATTAGCAAATAGTTTAGCATATACCTCTATAATCATAGTGTTTGGGGTAATCTGCATAATATTCACTGTAGGTGCTTCGGTTTGCCCGTTGGTAATCTTCAGGATAGCCTTGCCTAATGAGAAAAAACACAAGGTAACATTTCACACAAACCCAACCTTCTACAACATATACAGATTAAACCCAATGTGCATTAAAACGTATTTGTGCATATGGCCCAACATTCAGACTATTTCTAACAGATGCCCATTTCTGACTCAAACTGTGCCCAAACTCCAAAAGGTCACAGAGTTTACTGGAAGCATTAATATTGCACTTTGATTTCCCAATAATGAGCAGAACCTCTCAGAAGTACTTATTTAGAAAAGCCAAAGGTAAATTGCTGATCACAGAGACTAAAGATTAAAAATGATCTAACTGAATATAAAGGGGAAATCTTCATACTTTCTTCTTCTATTTATTTCATAAATTATATTCATCTAAATTAAGAACCATTTGTTCAACTATTTTTCAAAAATAATTTTAAATTCCAATAAAGGGCTCCGTCAACTGTATTTCAGCACAAAAGCTGGATATGTTGAAAGTTGTAAATATACATAAGGAAAGCGCTGTGAAAACATGAACCCTGCGCCATTCAGATTGTCATCGACTCACCCTAAACACTTGCAGGCAGGTGAACACATGGATTACCACCTGCAGACAGAGAGCTACTTTTACAGCAGGGGTGAAGAGAGCAGGTTAGGAGGGATTCCCAGTCGGCTGAGCTGTGAAAACTAAGAGCGTTTTTTTGTTTGTCTTTGTATCCAATAAAACCTTCTATTGCTGCACCAGCGTGTATCGCCTTACTGTGGCTGGACGTGGACCAGAGCAACATTGCGTCCAACAACAGGATTGAAAGAAAAAACAGTGGGCTTAATTGGCCAAGAGACATAAAAAAAAAAGACAGAAGGTATAGGTATAGAGTAATAATTATATATATATTTATATACCTTCGGGTTGTTTTTGGCCAATAGACATTTACAGAAACAAAGTGGCCGAAACTTGTGCTGATGCGACAAACAGCACAGCCAAAATGCAGAAACGTTGTCAAACGCATGCTGTAAAGCAAGAGAGCCCAGGTAGTGCAGCAGATTTGATGGGAGTTCAGCGCGCAGCAGATTGATTTTGAATGAAGGGGTGTTTATACGCTACATGTTGGTCTCACAGCACTCTCAGAAAATGCAATAGAAATCCAAATAACTCTATCACCATTCTGAATATGAGAAGAATGCGACACTGAAAAGGAAGCAGACACTAAACATGCCCACTCCGTATGTGGCGGAGGTGTTTGAAAACAGAAAAAGTTCCCCGGTTATTCTGCTAAGGTAAAGGGCGTAACAAAAAACATCAACAGTAAATAAATATTTTGGTACTTCTGTGTCTGTTTTTTTAGTAGATATTGTAGCCAAAATGCTGTGATTTCATTATTTAACAGGATAACTTCTTTCTGTGTTTCGCCTTTGTTTGCTAATTTGTCGTTTTTAGCCAAGAATGTTCATCTCAGTGCATCCCTAACTATAATACAATTATCAGTACTCTCCGGACATTACCTTCATAACAGTTGACTGCCATGCTGCATTTGTATGCAACTCAAATATCAAATTGGAATACAAAAAAAAAAAAAAACAGGCCTTTAGGAATAGCTGAATGTTGATACAATACTTAGGACCAAGTTTCCAAAAAAAACAAACATTAAAAATAAAACTTTTCTCAAAGGATTATAGATCGTTGTGGCGAAGGACAGTGTAAATATATAATCTTTGCAATAAGACTAGCCGTTTTACTAACCTGGATGAGGGCCTGTCGGAGTACTGACTGGCCCTAGAACTGGGTCGGTCAGATTGTGGCTCTCTGTATTGGTAGTTTGGATCACGGTAACCTGGGTTCTGTGGGTCGTATCTGCCATACCAAGGATCGGCTCTTCCCCGGTAGGTAGTATCCTGAGCAGAAAGCAGAAAACAGCTGATAAATTAAGGAGCTCCACATGGCTACAAATGCGCAAACATGTTAGTTGGTCAGAGGCTATAGTAGAGCTTCTTAGTGTAGGAAGAAAATGGCTGCAACACTTACTTGATAATATGGCTGCACTCTAGGATCTCCAGCTGGAGGTGGATAATGGCCAGGAGGATACTGTCCTCTGCTGTCTGGGTACTCGCCATAATTTCCATAGTAGCCACTATAAGCCTGTCCTGCTACAGGAGGAGGTGGATGCACATAGCCTTGATGGCTGCCTGCAGAGGAAGGAGGTCGTGGTGCCTCAGCTGGAGCTGGCTGAGAAACCCCTGGAGGTAGTGGTCCCTGTGGAACTGGTGGATATGCTGCAGAAGCAGCAGGAGGAGGAGCAGGAGTGTTTCCTGCAGCAGGATCTTGTACCAAAGTTGAATATTGACCATGAGAAGGTTGGGTTCCACTAACAGGAACAGGAGGGGCATCCCTCTGTCCCTGCATTGCAACCTGAGAATCAGATGTTTTCGGAGGTTCATTTTGCATCTGCTGAGTGTTAGCAGCAGCTTGAGTGGGTGCTGTTGATGCCTGTGAGCTGGATGAAGGAACTGTTGTCTGGACAGATGCATTCCCTACATCTCGTACCCCTTGTTGAGCATCTTTGGTGACCTGCAGGTAAAACCCATTACTAGACTGTGATGCTTCATGCAGAGAAGACGGCTGGCCATATGCATGGCTTTGGGCGTATGATTGGTGCATAGAAAAATCAAGCAGTTCGTAGTTTAATGTTGAATTATGATTAGAGACAGAAGTAGTCGCAAGAGAAGTAGGTTGTGAATTAACACTACAATGGCTTTCCGCCCCCAATGATTGGCCCCGTGAAAGAGGAGGATGGACTTGTTGAGAGAGTGGTGGAGTTGGGATTTCTGATGTTGCTCCGGCTGATTTATTACGAGTCAGATTGAGTGGGGCCTGACTGGGAGCAGAGGAACAGAAAGGCCCGGACCCAGAAGGAAGGAGAGGATTTTGTTTAGGTGGGGCTGAAGATTGGGAGGCATTAGCACCCAGCCCCTGGGTGAGAGATCTTTCGGCAGGAGTCACATCTCCATGATTAGGCTGAGCTGACGATTGGGTAGGAATACTGGGAGGAATTACACTGTAATTGGATACAGGCGGGGCAATTAAAACAGGTTGGTGGGGTGAGCCGGAGACAAGCAGAGATGCATAACCTAGGCTGCTTTGAGAGTCAGCTGGCTCTGCATCACTCACCTTTGGTGGGTTTTCTAGGTTCTCTGAGTGCTGCTGACTGGCTGTGTGAACTCTCTGAGAGGGCTGCAGGTCCAGTGGACTATCTTCTGGTGGTTGGATAACATCAGCACTGGGTTCTCTTAAAGGGGCCAACACCGTCGGTGCTGCAGGAGCAAGGAGGATGTTAGCACCCAAGCTTGCAGGATCGTTCTGAGCCCACAGAGTAGTGGCCGGACTCTCACAGGGCCGTGTGGCCCCAAAAGCACGAGAGGAAGGTCGAGAATAAGAATGCACCACTGGGTGTGTTTGATTAGGTAACCCATCTGCAGGAGCAGAGGCTGCAGCTTGTCCTGACCCAAAAATGTTTTCCATATTGTCTGGTGGCTGTTCCAAGTTACCAGATGTACAATCAGCACCTCCTTCAGCGACCATTTTAGCTCGGTCAACTTCCACAGGACGTACTCCAACTCCGTGCGAGCGAACAGGTTCAAATGAGCTATTTGCACTTGCTTGGAAAATACCCGTTGGTTTCGGGGGGCTGGGTGTTGGGTGCCACATATGCTCTACCGAACCCTGGTGGATGCCCACCTCACCACCTGGAGATGTATCAATCTGTTCGAAGTAGCCTCCAGCAGCGGCAGCAGCAGGAGGAGCGCTGGGATTATCGACGAGACGCGGGCTTTCCTGCTGAATAAAAGTTCCTTCGACTCCCTGGTGCCGACGAGGGCCAGTTCCACTTCCATGGCTTAAATTGCTGTAGTTGGATGACACACTCGCGGATCTCATTGGTCTTGGAATAGAATCTGGAGTTTCCAGATTGGGTCCTGTTTCAAACTGTTCTACTGTGTTAGGTGCAGCAGTAGCACTGCTGCTGGATTCATTGGGCAGAACTTCCTGGTTTGGAACACACTCCAAATTCTCAACATGGTCAAAGTCACTCTCTGGAGGCTTCTGGTTGTGTCCCTGTGAAGGATGACTGCTTTCATTCATGTATGGAAGGCATGAATGATCCAGAACAGAAACTCCTTGGTAATCCACAGAGAGATCTGGATGACTGCTCTGGGCCGGTGGGTTACTGTTAGGCTGAAATGATGTGGCAACACCGTTTAACGCCTTATTTCTTTCATCAGCAAGCGTTTCTTCATTTTCCACATCACTGCCTTTGAAAAACATTGAGATTGTACCCGAGTCCTGAGCGTATGCATCAGAGGAAGGGGCAGAACTCGGCACGGGTTGGCTGGCAGGCCTGTACCCAGTGTTGGAAACATGAGGGGATCCAGAGAAGTCTGTAGGGGGCGGAGGATGGCTTGAGCCAGTACCCATTTGGTGGTAGCCTGAGTCCTGTGCAGGTTGGTTGAACCATATATCATGGGGCGCAGAACTCTGACTGAAATAACTCTGGGTTTGAAAATTTAAATTATGCTGCGGAGGTCCATTTGGGTCAGGCAACAGAGAGCTGGCAGCTGGTCCAGGGTTCTGAAGTGGAATAGGAGGGGCTTGACTCTGGGGATTTGCGGGATGAGCTAAAGGGGTAGGGGCATTGTGGTGGGGTGATTGGCTGTGGGTGGGGTACATCTGGGTCTGTGGTGGTATATTAGAGGGTCGTGCTGGTGGATCAGTAGTAGGTTGGAAATAGTTCTGAACTGAGGGAGGGCGGCTAGAGTGATCAGGAACCCACTGAGAAGACGAAGATGTTAGAGGGAGAGGTTGAAAAGGTAAAGAATGACCAAGATGTTGGGCCTGAAAGTCCTGGTTAAAAAGTGTGTTACTAGGTGCTGGTACCGTATGGGATGCATCTGTAGGCATAGATGATGTTGGATCTCTTGAATTGAAATAATCCTGTTCGCTGTTAGCCGACGAATAGCCTGTGGGACTTGGCGATGGGAAACCACCAGGAGATGCTGCACTCTGAGGGGTGAAGAGAGTCACCCCTGGTAGAGAGGGTGGGGGTGGACCAGCTCCTGCAGCTCCAACGTTTTCCAGCATTTGCGGTTGTGGAGGGAGTCCAGAGCCAAGCTGAGAGTACATGACGTTAGGTTGAGTTTGCATTTGTGGAGGGTTGCTGTTAGGTATTGTAGGATGACCTCCTGCCGCCATGGGGGGTTGAGCTCTGCCAAAAGCAAAAGGGTCTGTAATGGGCTGAGCAGGAGGAGGCCTGGTAGCTGTCGCTGACGTTGCCTGCTTTTGAGGCCTTATCCTGCCTGACCTACTAGGGGCAGAGACGCCAGGCACGCCACCCCGAGGAGCTGGCTGCATGTCTGCAGAGCAAGTCCAAGGACCAGATCACTTTGAGAGATGTTACTGAAGAAACCAAAGTCAGGCGTAGCTGAAAGGAGAAAAAGAAGGTGGGAGTGGTTAATGAAAGCTGCACAGGTTCCATTTATGGGACATCACCACACCTTTATTTGTGTAGAAAATACAACGTGGCAGCTTCTGCATCAGAAAGTGCTTTAACTATTTATATGTCCAGTCGGTATTTCCCTTTTCACATATTTGTAAAATGCAATTGATATTTAAAAGGGAAAAGTTATATTTAATTATGCTTTTCAGTTTCCTTAAATTTTAAAACAAATATGAAAAAGATGCTTCCATCTTACAATGGCAAGTAAATATTATGTTATCACTTATAGACCTCTAGAGTACGTATTTTGGAATTGGTGTTGCTTATTAAAGCACAAACATGCATATAATGATGATTGAAAACACAGCTGGTCAGCCACATATTAATTTCCTTAAACACAATTTCACAAATTAAGCTTTGATGAGTGAACTGAAGAAAAAATACTTTAGCGTAAGTAAATCAAAGTCAACAATGCAATCTCTAGGGTTATAAGAACATAGCAGTTTGAGAGGCCCAAAATATAAAACGAGGGAGAAAAACTTTAGAAAGATTTTAATAAATAATAAAATTAAGGTCTCAGTCATCTGAAATAAGTGCATGAGGAAGCTTCCTTTGGGAGGGTCGATTTTATAATTAAAAACTGGCATCAGATTAGCAAAACACAAAGGAACACTTTCTTTGTGTTATAAATTATAAAATAAAGATAAAAATCGAAACAATGATTGATTCATTTAAATAAATCAGCATTCATTTCAGAGGGCCATATGCCATTATTATCTTTAAATGAAACCATAAACTTTAAATCACCTCTTCCGAGTCACCAGATATGCAAAATAAAAACAATTGCTTAACCTCTTGGGGCTTTTTTAAGGTAAAAAGAACTAACTAGTTATCACGATATCACAAAAAAATACCCTTATATTACAAAATCTATATTATCTTACGGTCAAATCAAATACAGTGCAAGAATGCATTATCTTAAGAGATTTGACTTGTGTTTTTGTGCAGCTGTCAGATGGGTAGCTCATGCGATTTGGATGAAATTGCAATGCTAGGGAAGCGGATCAATAACAGTCACAGCTCACACGGATGGTAAAGAAGCTCAGTCAGCCAGGAGAGTGACCCAAGATCTTTTAAGCGATCAGATTACTTTTTTTTCCACTAACAACCCGGTATGCTAACGATAGCTATGTCGAGATTCAAAGTTACAAACAGCCCAAAAGTTAGCGATAAATCTGCAACTTGTCACCAATATCTAGAATCAGCTGTTACATAACCGAGGCTAGCTCTCCTTATTCAGACCAGACATTAAATGACCGTTAAAAATGTAAGCCGTCTTGATCGAAGGGTCCAGAAAGGGTGCTTTGGCTCAACAGCTAGCATGGAAGCTACATATCCTCAACGGAACACATAGAAAATACTATTGCAAATGAGCTAAAATCATACAAAACCTATTAGGGAGATGGACGGGATGTTGACTTAACAGGAAGTCTTTCTTGACAGGAAAACACACGGCTAAGTTACGTGTCCCTGAGCGATCTCCGAGGGCAATTTAACAGGTTCACTGCCTGGTCAGCTAGCCTTAGCACCGCCGCTTAGTTAGCACCGCCAGCTAACTAGCCTGTGCTAACTATAGGTTATCAGTGAGACTCCTCTTCATGACAACACTTTAAAACTTTGATAATACCACTTGGCTAACTTTGTTGTGTGGTTAATCTAAAAATGATGTCAAAAACATAAATTAATCAAAACAGATTCTTACAAATATGCAGGACTGCAAGTCTCACACAGGGCCGCCGCCATCTTCAGTGAACACATTCTACTAGGCTACGTGTACAAGCTCCGTCACGGCCCAAACAAAAGTTACGTCCAAAAATGGGCGGGGCTTGTCAGGCTCTTGCATTGGTAACAAATCAAACACTGAAGGGTTACTCATTACATAAAATGATTTTTCAAACACACACCCTCCTTTATAACTTTGAAATAAATATAACTTGAAATTAGTAGTTCTTAAAACTACGGAAGACGATTAAGGCCACTGAAAAAAGTTAACTGATTTTTAAATTGTATTTCAGTTTAACGGAAAAAAAAAAAATCAGAATTCTGACTTTAATCCAAGAATCAGAATTCTGTGAAAAAATAAGAATTCTGAGATTACAGTCAGAAATATGAGAAAAAATTCAGAATCCTAAGATTAAAGTCAGAAATCTGAGAAAAAAAAATCAGAATTCTGACTTTAATCTTAGAATCAGAAGTCTGAGAAAAAAGTCAGAATTTGAGATTCAAGTCAGAATTCTGACTTTTTTCCCAATATTAAACTGAAATAAAATTTAAAAATCAGTTAACTTTTTCTTTTTTCCTCAGTGGCCCTAATCCTCTTCCGTATAAAACATATTCGGAATACAGCTAAAAAAACTAGGAGAAAAGAACAATAAATCAACCAAAATAACCATATTACTTAATCTCTCAATCTTTTTATAGCACACTTGTTTATTTATTCTGTTTTTATGTATGTCTTCTATATACTTTTGGTGTAAATTATAAGCTTTAACTACTGTTTTCCAAGTTGGCTATCATTTAACAACTCAAATAAATAATAAAAAAAAAAGCTTACTTATACAAATTCTTTTCATGCGTTTTGACTTAGCTCAATGCATAATCAGTTTTTAGAGCCTAAGTGTATTCTATTTATTATGCAAGTTGTTTTGTTTTTCTTTTCTTTGACATCTGTCAGACGGTCATGGATTGCCCAAGAGGCAGGGTTAAGCCATTTAATTTCTTTTTGAAAAAAACTAGCAATTTATAGTGCTATCTTCAAGCATTTTAACAGAAACTTGAGTGGAAGGACAAAGAATGTTAGAAAAGGATGGATATGACACAATCATGATCACTGACTAGTGAGAATTGTGAAGCAAAAAACATCTGTGAATATTAGCTCAGAAATCAGAACCTTTGTTACTACTGTCTCAAAGTTTCTTGCTTGAGCGAATGCAAATTTTTTTGTATAGCACAATTCAGTCCATGAACAATTCAAAGTGCTTTACATGAATTAGATAATAAAATAAAATAAAAATAAAAGCAGAATCAAAACAAAAACATTTGTTAAACAAATAAAAAAAATTTACCACAAAAAAACAGAATAAAAGCAAGTTAAAAAGGAAAAAAAAAAAAACATGATAACAGCAGGTAGAGAAGAAAATAAAACAGTTGGATCACACCCTTAAAATAATAATACCTCAATTAACAGTTTAACTTCAGCAGTCAAAGGCAGCTCTAAACAAATGGGGGTTTAACTTTGGTTAAAAGAACTCAGGCTTTCAGCACTTCTACAGTTTGTTCCAGATAGGAATTTAATTCTGCCTTTAAGTCTGTAACGAATTCTTATAATGTAAGTTTTACTTTTAAATTGACCAACTAAACTTTTTTTTTGGTATAAAATCTGATCAACCTAGAATGCAACTACTGTATTTACCGTAGATTACATGGAAGTTACTTCAGTGTAGTAGTCATATATTTTTATATACCCACTGGGGGGCGCCAGAGTGCCATTTAACAGTCGATCAACCCTGATTCCTCAGCTTTTCGGGTAGTATATATATTTACACACCTTAAAGATGGAAAAATAACATTGCTTGGAGTAATAAAAAAAATAAAATATGCAATGTATTAATAATTGAATGTGAATATTTATGAACATATGGGAGTGGTGGCCTAGTGGTTAGGGCATTGTGCTGGGATCCCAGAGGTTCTGAGTTCAAGCCACACTCCCACAGTCTGCCACTCTGGGTCCCTGAGCAAGACCCCTACCCCACACTGCTCCCCGGGCGCCAAACAATGGCAGCCCACTGCTCCCCAAGGGGATAGGTTAATGAAGAGAGTTTATTTCATTGCTATGGACTTGTGACAGCGTAATGATTATAAAGTTGAATTCTATTCTATATTTGTAGTAGGTGCTTGCTAATTAGGGTTTAAACAGAAATGTATATGAAGATAAATAATGTATAACAAAGATAAATAAATTCAGGGTATTACTGAAGATTATCAAAAGGTGCATTCTTCTACCAGTGGCTCTTCCCTTTCGTAAAATTGTAGGTAAAGAGTACGCCCCGGACTGGCCATCATGGCCATCAACAGAGACCCCTGAGGGTATATAGAGACACCAATTAACATATGTTTTTAGGGTGTGGGAGAAAATCAGAATACAAGCAGTTCGTGCACAGTGAGAACATACAAAATTCACAAAGAAAGATCTTTGGCTTGGATTTGAGGTTTATTTAATGTCCACTATGATTTATCACAACAGCTCTGCCTTTATGGAGATTATTGGAATGAGCTAAGAGACTGTAGGGTAAACAGAGAGGTAATTTGGATACTTTCACTTTTTGGGAAAGTAAAATCCCACACAGGGATATTCTATGATTTTGATTTAAAAGTAGTGTCATTTTTTTATTATGGTCACATTAGATCCTGATTTAACGCAGATTGAATCACACATTGAGCTGGAGCTGGACAAATTTCTCACAGTTATGGTAGAGATACTGTAAGGACCTCAGCAGATTAGCTGGGCCTACTTTTCATAAACAAGGAAAGTGAGTTTAAAAACAATGCAGATTTCACCAATAAATCAGGGGGGTGGGTAACAGGGTAACAGCTGTGGTAACAGGGGGATGGCGGGTCCTTCTCCTGATGAACTTATCTTAACATTAAACTGTTTTGACATGTCTGAGAGGAGCAATGCTTCAAGAAAGACTTTTGCAAGACAAGTCACAGGGTTGGTCCTGACAAATTCCCACACATAGATTCACTGTGCCGATAGAAACAAATAGCTCTGCATGGATGGAAACTCCTCTGAGACTGTTTCCAGGCAATCTCCGGCATCTAGACGGGAAGCACAGTCCTCTGCCGGTGAAAATGAGGAGAGCACTCTGGATGCTTCCCTGCCAAATGCTGAAACATCCCCAGCTGGCTCCTCCCGGACCCCTCCGGCTTCCACACCTTCTCCAGCATCGGCCGTCGATGCTAAATCTGCCGATGGCACCAACCCAGGGGACTACCACCCTCACAGCATCATCATCATCGTCCTCTTCCTACCCTGAGCCAGAAGAAGTGAGTGCTTCAGGAGCTGGAGGCAGTAGCAGCAGCTCAACAACAACTGCTGCTTATCTTATCAAGGCTGCACTTTAAAAAATGAAATTGTCAAGAGAGCTGTTCTACACGAAATTTCTTTTTGTTTACAGTTCTGTATACAAAATGATAAAATAAATCTGTCTAAGTCTATACTCACACCCCAAGACACAAACACACACACAAACATACTGGTTCTGGCATCGTAGTGAGGACCATGTGTTGACTCCCATTGACTTCCATTGACTTTGAGTCATTTACAATCCTTTCTATGCCCTAACCCCAAAACTAACCCTAAACCTAACCATGCATCCCTCACTCTAACCCTAACCGATTGACACCTTAGCCCTAAACCTAACCATGCATCCCTCACTCTAACCCTAA